>NW_022989913.1:1984924-2243730 GCF_902827175.1 Gymnodraco acuticeps
CTGAGAGATCTTTGGGAAGCCCGTACGGCGTTGATGTCCGGACGAATGAAGGTTGTGAAGGCGGAGGAGGACCACCGTCCTAGTTGTTGTAGAGATGAGGTAGAGAGACCTTGATTAGCAGCAGGGGTGGCTGCACCTATCCTGAAGGAATGTCCCGGGTATGATATGGGTGATAGGCCGGATTTAATGAGAACTTGCTTGAGGTAGAAATTGACGGGGCCATGACCCTGCGAACCACTCTCCCTGGAAGAAACCCCCAAAACCCATGGATGGGCGGCATCCGTGAAGAACCTCATTGAGTCAGAGGAACGCACGAGGCCATCGTAAAAGAAAGTAACTCCGTTCCAGTGGGCGAGCAGGAGGGACCAGAACCGTAGGTCTGAGCGGCAGCCTTCGTCTAAGAAAACGCAGTCATGGAGGTTGTCGACCGCTGACACTGCGTCCAGGAGGCGGGAGATGAACGAGCGCCCCTGGGGGATGACGTGCATGGCGAAGTTGAGGTGTCCGAGAAGGGAGAGCAACTGTTGTTTTGTGATAACTTGTTGCTCGCAGTATGACTTGGTGATGTCCCGGATGCGCTGCAATTTGTCGGAGGGGAGAGACGCCTTCATGTCTATGGAGTCGAGGATGATGCCTAAGAACTCTAAGCGTGTGTCGGGACCTAACGTTTTCTCTTTGGAGAGAGGGACACCTCACTCCTGAGGCAGTGTTTAAGCTTGGCCAGTGAGATCCCTGAGCTGTCCTGTGGCGGGTTTATGGGGAGGAAGTCGTCCGGTAGGTGAAGGACGGAGGGGATTCTGACGATGTTCAGCAGGATCCAATAGAGCGCTTCCGAGAAGGAATTGAAGATGCGGGGGCTGCTTCTGCACCCGAAGGTCAGGCGAACGGCGAAAATAGAGTTTGGACTCCCACTTAATACCGAACAAATTCCACTGAGATGGATGAATGGGGATGATTTGAAGGCATCGGTAATGTCCGCTTTGGAGAGCCAAGCTCCGTGCCCTGTGAACTTGATCATCTTTATTGCATTATCCACTGAGGCATGGTGAAGGGAGAACTGATCTGAAGGGATGATGCTATTGACGCTGCAGAATGGGCCGGAGCAGGGAGCGGACAGATCGAAAATCAGCCTTTTATTTACGTGTGGCTATTCCGATGGGATTTGAACGGAACACTGAGAAGGGGGAGGAGCTAAAAGGACCGATTATATATCCTTTGAGAAGTTCTTTGTCGATGAGCTGGGAAACTATGTTGGGTTTTTTAGCGGCTGACTGTAAGTTTCTTGCTACGAAAGTCACTGTGGGAGATGGGAGGACCCCTACCCTGAAGCCTTGGGAGAGCCCTGACAGGAGATAGTCAACAAACACGGAATCTGGGTGAGTAGATAGCGCAGCTGCTAGCTGTGGACGGCCCGTCCACACGGTGGCGTGCGTTACGCTTCCAAACGCTTCTGCCCATTCACTTTGAATGGGGTGACATCACTTTTAGCAGAACTGTATTTTGGGAAGCGACGTGGAGCGTTTGCTGGTATTGCTCGCTTCAAAAAGTTGAGCAATGTTCAACTTTTGGCGCCTCGGCAGAAGCGTCAGCCAATGAAATCCCGTTTATGCAAATCTGCCAGTACAAGCGCTAGCCAATCAGACCGCGTGTATGCTGGGAGAGACTACGCAGGTAATTCCTCATATTCCAAAAATTTGAGGGAAAATTCATTATAGCGGTAGTGAATCACCCGGTGCTGTATGATCAGTCTCTGTTCATCTACCGGGATACAAACCAGAGGAGCGAGGCATGGAGGGAGGTGGCAGAGACAGTGGGTGAAACTGATAGGTTTTCACCTGTTGGGGATTTGTTATTTATTTATTTGTTCCCGTTTACTTCGTTTTAACATTGCTATTGCTTTGTGTGTCAGGGGCAAGAGATTCATGTGATTGGTTGTTGCTGCTGTGCGGACCAGTAGCGTAGGCAGAAATGTACTTTAGGGTGGGCCTGTAAAAATATAGGGTGGGCCAGATTTTTCTTCTGCGCATCAGAAACTAACCACAATCCCGCCGGTACCTGGCAGATTACTTTTAGAATACTTCCTTTTCTTCTCTTTTTTTCCCCCCCCTCTTCTTTTTATCTTTTCTTTTTTTATCTTTTCTTCTTTCTCTTTAGAATACTTTCTTTTCCATAACAGAGGGGTATGTTTTGGTGAACGGGAGACACGTATTTTACTGTTTTAATGGCTTATGAAGAGCACAAACACAACATTTTAGTGTCATTCTGGACAGCTCTCTCATCTGCACCGCACATAAAAAGAAAAACTCACCCAGACTGGATTCTTTGTACTGTCTTAAAACCTTTCCTTGGAATAGTTTATGCATTGTAAGGTGTCCTTGGGTGCTTTGAAATGCGCCCCTAAATAGAATGCATTATCATTATTATTTATTATCTGAAACGATGTAATAACTTTTAAAACTTTTCCCAGTTATTTGCCCCATGCATTCGGCAGCAGCAGGCCATTCAGTTAGATTTGATCCCGTTATGAATGTCATCATTTCGACAATAAATAAATGCTACATAAACGTTATCTTCCACGTTTTATCTAAACATCTCCGTTTCTACCTTCCAATATATTTTGAAAGAGAACTCTCTCTCTCTCTCATCTGCGTGCGGGGCGGGGCCTCACGGACACGCTGCATCTCTCGCTCACAGATACGCTGCAGCGCTGTGCAGTGTGCACACGGTTCTGCCGGTAATGAATATTACATATTGTGAGGAAACTTTCCACCAATAATTCCAATAAGTATTCACTTCAGGTTTACGAAAGTAACTGCACTCAGATTACTCGTTTTTCAAATGTAACACCAGCTGAATATACTGATTTTTTTTCTGATTACGTAACACCGTTACATGTATTCCGTTACAAGTTACAACCCAACCCTGTGTAAGGGTGAGTGCAAACATTGTCGTTAAAACTAGTACCTGAGTGCAACGGAAGTTGAAGCTCCTGTGGCGGAGTCTTCAAGAGCCTGGAGACGAGCATCGATAGCTATCATGGAGCTAGCCAGGGATTGCAGGGAGCCGGCCGCGCTACTCTCCATAAGGGGTGTGACACTCCCTGCCTGGCGAGCCTGAGAAGGGGTGGATTTTGGAGGGGGACGGGATCCTGGAGGGCTCGACTTCCTGCCCTTTTTTACCTCCGCGGCTGCGGCCTCGTCCTCGCCCTGCTCTCTGGGGAGCTGACTGGAGCTGCTGCCCCGGACTGGGGAGCAACGCTGGAGACCTGGTCCGAGAGCTCTCGCAGCTGAGAGAGAGTGAGGCCTGGGGCTGTGGGAAAGCCCTGCTGCAGGAGCCGGGCGATGAGGAAGTCTGCCTCTGTTGATAAGCCGCTGTGGGGAGCCGAACCGGGATCGGAGACTTCCAGAGAAGGTTCGTGTTCCGAATTGTCCGAGTTGGACATCTTGAGCTAGTTGTTTCTTACGGTTTTTCTCACGAGAAGGAGTATTGTAGTACTACCATTGCGTGTGATCATCTGCAATGACAACTGACAGGGAGGAAGAGCAGGCATTTAAGGAATTTAGCATGTGCAGCAATTGGCTGCTGAGGGGTGACGCCCTCATATTTAATGAGGGGGGAAGGGAGCCATAGAGTGACGTGTAAGTGACTCGTGTTAGGTCTTCCTTATTGAACTTGCGCTAAAGCTTTCATTACTGTGTCCAACAGCAGTTACTATTAGTAACGCATTAGATGGCCCTTTATCATTATTAACTTTAACATCCATCACAGCACAGTAGTAGAGAGTCATTTGAACAACAACATTTGATACTGCCTCTACCTAAAAAGTTACTATTATTTATTTATCTAGTTAGTTACTAGATGTCCATTTATCATATCGTAACTTTGAAATCCATCTCAGGTATATAGCCAATTAGCTACACATTTACTATGTAGCTCAGTAGTTGATTTACATTAGCATAACTGTATTTTATCATCTAGTTCAGTATTAGAGAGTCAGATAGCAATGTTTTATTAGGACAGTAGTAAGTTTGTTTGCCCTTTGGCTTAACATAATGACAGAAGACCAAATAGCATATATCAGAAAATAACTATAAAATAACCAATAGCCACTAAGTTACAGTGGCGAGTGGAATAAAGAGATGGAGGGACATGACTATAGATGTATATTTTAATAAATATTGATCTGAAATGATATGGCTTTTTTAAGTGTTTTATCAGACTAGTGAAATTGCTGTAAATCACAACTTCCAAATAACCACTGAAACGCTTACATTCAAGTCTTAAAATAACCTGTGATAAATCTAATATGCAGTCAATATAGTTATTGAATGTAATACAGCTGGTGAAAATAAGGAGTCTCCCAGGCTGAGGCCCATCTGACTGACCAAACTAATAAACCAGTGTTTGTGTGGTTGATACTGCTTGGCATGAATCTCAAACAGTTTTTTGATATACCTGAAGGCAACAATGCTATTAAGCGTGGTGTGTTTGACGCACTCAGACAACAACATTATCAAACATTTTGTTTTCTTAAATAAATCCCTTGAACATTTATCTGTAATTACTGTTTCACCACACTGGATAATTGCTTGAGTTAAATTCATCTTCAAGTATTCCAGCTTCAGTACTTTGAGTTTTCCCCTCAGTAGTGCTACAGTGTCTGTCACTAGTTTTGTTTTAGTACACTCACTCTGCACCGGGGACTGACAGTGAATTAGCGTTGAGAGATACACGCTCAGGGGTGAAAATTGGAACAATTACGTTCATCTTTACAGAGAATGCCTCATGAAGGAGCTCCCTGGGGAATTGATCAGCCCGGTGTTTGAGCATCTTACCTGTTTAATAACCAATTTAATCACTTCCTCCCAAGTTTCAACACTCCTAGAAATATACAAGCGGGTGATTTTTATTAACACACTGTGCTTCCATCAGAGGCCTATTAGGAGCCATGCATCAGATGTGTGTTTGCGTGTGATAGTGTCAGTTTGTTTGATGAAAATAAAATGAGATCGGGATATTGAGTAACATAACATATCTTAACCTGGATTTGCAGTGGGATTTACACAACATTGACTCATTAGAGGAAAGTGCTGCAGCTCAAATGAGAATAAATAAAGGATATCAATAAGATTATCATTTTTGTTTTTCTACATTTCTTCAGTTGTTGTGTGTTATTCACAAACTATTTATCCTTAAGAGGCTTAACATTCAAACCAGGAACCACATAAAAAAAGCCTTTCTCAAGGTCGATGGCGCACTTACAACACGCCTAATTGAGAATTTGATCTAGTCGCTCTAAGGGGTGGACAAAGTGCTGTTGTGAATGTTAAAGATGAGCTATCAGGATTTGATCAGAAGTAATCAAAATGCCAGCCTGCTTTTAGGTCACTTCCTCCTTTACCTTGTCTGTGCAGCAGAAATGATTTTCTGTAGGATTTCTATTCCATACAGTGGCAAGACTTTCTTAAGCACAGCAAACAGAGAGCTTTGGTATATCAGCAGAAATAGAAATAAATCAGAAAATATATTTTCAGACATCTGGAGCAATAGTAGAACAAAACAGCCTGATAAAAGGAGGCTGCTTTTCTCTTCACAACCCAGTGGCAATACATTTATGATATGAATATCTATACATGTAGCAAATACGTTTGCTTACTGAATGAAGAGAGGGTTTTTAAATACTTTTTATCTTTGAAACTTAAGTCTTGTCTTTGCGTTTACGATGCATGTTGATTGAATCACAGTAAGTATTCAATGACGACGGTTCAGTCTAGTCAAAGTCAGTCGAAAGACGTTGACAAACATATTACGTCATTGTATACATCGATGCAATTAGCACTTCGGTGAGACTCTGCTTTGACCTAATTGCTAATGTTGTGACATTATCACAATGAAAAAGCTAACATGCTGATGCTAAGCAGGTATTTGATACCATATTCACCAACTCCGTATAGAAAAGAAAGAATTATACTATAGTAAGTCATTACATTTTTGACTAAATTAAGCTATTTAGGTTAAAATGCTTGGACAGTATACATTTACCTGCCTTAACATTTAAGCATACAATGAAAGGAGGTTAGGTGTAAAGCAAACTAGTGTAATCCTTTCCTTATTCATCCTGGCTCTGCTCAAAGTTTTACTTAAAGAAGTGCACTTTAATTCTTAGAGCTATATGAGAGCAATAATAATGCAGTATAAAGCTCTTGGTGAAAGGCAGCTTGTTTTCAGGCAAACAAACCCTTTGCAGTGAGTAACGCTACTCTGCTCTCATTTAAGGCAGACACCATTGAATATTTCATTGCAGCTTCAAAATGAGCTTGTGTTGTGAGTGGCTTTGATGTAAACTTGCAGTTTCAGCCAGTAGTGACTTGTTTGACAGGCAGCAGTCACACAGAGACAAAAAACAGCCTGAAGATGAGCAGGAGAAATGTGCCCCCCTTCTACAAGCTGGCAGAGTGGTGATGATTAGCTCTCTCGCAGGAATCTCCTAAGGCAAGTGATTACGACACGCTTTGCAAACTATGACACCTCTTACCTGGAGCGCAAACAGAGACAGCATCCCAAAATATTTCTAGAGCGCTCCTTAGAAGACTTTGAGCTGAAATGTTGTTTTTGCCCTGTCCCTGCAAGAGTTTGTGTTTATTATTCAGGTTGAGAACTTGAGGGGAAATTGGTTGTGCTAATGAAAATTAGTTCCTGCAAAATCCAATGAACTGTAAATGCCACCACAAAGAGTTGCATACCTGTTTTTTCTGCTATGTGCTCAAGTTGGATGAGAGCTGTTGAGTATGAATCCTTTTTCTCAGTGCTCTGTATTGCCCCTTACCGGGGTTGTGAGCAGCGCTAAGCCTCCATGAGAGGAATAACCTGAAATGGAGGAACACTTCAATGTCGCCCTTTCCTCCACGAGTGATTATACAATTGATTTTTTTTTTCCACCAGTGGTTCCCTCTATAGAAGCAGTAATAACAATCTATCTTGGCTCCTTGTTCCATTACAGCAGAGCTGCGGTGAAACCAAAGGAAAAGTGCTGTGTTTTATGATTTATGGAGGCTATCTGACCTGTGCTTATTAGAGGGATCTACCGAACGTGATGCCGACTCCGGAAATAGACTATGAGCTTTGCTCTGTGCTCAGTGTGAACGTGGCTTTTGGAGAAGATGGAATGGGTGTCCCAACTGATTGAAAAACAAACAAGACCGAGTCTGAACACTGATGTTTAAATATATATCAGCTCTGCTGCCACATTTCAACACTGTCCTTGTAACCATCTGATTTCAATTCAATTTGGAGGTCATGCAGAAGAAAATCTCAGCCATAATCCCTCCCCCCGTCATTTCAAAAAGATTTTAGAGCAACACCAGTGGATTACACAATATAGCCCAAGGTGTCTGGTATAATTTGGCATGAAAGAAAATAAGAAGGTATGTGATAAGTGAGATGCTTATCATCATGTGTCCACACTCTGGTTTTAGTTTTTGTTAAAGTGATGCCTGAAGGAAACTGCCTAAGCGCTAAGGGGCCCCTGGTTATTCCTCATTTATTGCAGTTTATGGAGCAGTTTAAACACGGTGGCTCCCTCTCTGCCTCCCTCCACCAAATCCAGGTTGCTCTCCTGTGGCTAGTGATAATATTTAACTGCTGACCTTATCTTCCTCTCCCCACATCTCCTCTCCGGCGGCGGATGGGGAGCATGTTAATGTCTGACACAGCTCTACATGTAGCATGCTAATCCTGTAGCCTCGGCTGATTAAAGATGAATATCGGTGGGATAGTAAACACAGGCATGCCCCAGGCAGCTTCACCGATGACTACATCTGCACAGGACCATGTAAACGGTTACACATCAACCGGCATATAATATTACAGATCTAACGCCCAGCTAAATAAATAAAAAGAGCCCTGCTTAAAAGCAAGTAAAAAAGCTGAAAACTTTTATTGTCAAGTATTTAAACCACCAAATTCTCGTGTTTCCATGAAAATGTCATACACACACACACACACACACACACACACACACACATCTCGACATCAATGCCACATAATGTTAATGATTGATCACGTATTTAGCTTCTTAAAATGTAATTGCACAGCCAACCTAATGGTTGATTAAAAAAAATTGCAAAAAGGCAACATAAAAGGAATCACAAATGCAGAATCTATTGTGGAAAAGAGCTCAAGTTAATGTTTGATTAATGAGATGTCTAATATAGGAAAGCTCAATATAGAAGCATTGCAAAGTGTCTGTTAAACTAAAGGGGTGGGGAACCTTTTTCCTCTCAAGAGCCATTTACATTTTTTCAACATCCTCCAAGGGACGTACAAACTATTGACCTCTGCTTAAAAATACTAAAAAACACCGCCCATTCATTTTGCCTTTCTTTTATGCTGTGCAAAGAAAAAGCAACCTCTTAATCCCGATATTTTAGCATGACTCGCGCATGCATTCACGTGCACGGTTGTGGCATGACCACCAAAACAGAAAGATATGGACACAAGATGTGTGCAAATGTATTCAGTATCCTATCCATGTGGACATGATTTAAGTGGGGGGGGGCCTAACCCCCTCTAGGGGGGTCAGGGGGCATGCTCCCCCGGGAAGTTGAAGTTAAAAGCATCAATCTGGTGCACTTAATGATTAAAAATTAAGAGATCTATGGATACATCTCTCAACATCCATATGAAAGTTATTGACCGTATGATCAGTATGACAGATGAACAGATCGCCACTGGGCTTTCAACTAAAGACACAGCCACGCAAAAACTGCGGCATGTGTCACGGCTCCTTATGGGTACTGCAATTTCTGAAGTGCCGGAGCGGCTTTCTGGTGCTCTCCGTCAGAACTGCACCCCGGTCAGACGAGACATATTGTGTGAAAAGAAATGTAAGATGTTGTTTAATTGCTTATATATTTATGATCCACGTCACGTTTTCAGTTTTGGCGGCAGTTGTTCCTGTTTGTCGAGAAGTCTTCTCAGCAGGGGCTCTATAAATAGAGAACTACGGCAGATATGTAATATTTAATGCAGCCGAACCGTGTATTACAATGCTTTTATGTGATGACTTTCAAAGAGAAAAGCAAGCACACTCGGAATAAAGTATTATTAGGAATTATGACGTCATCCCGATAAACCCGATACCAGTATTAATAGCCCCGATAATATACAATATATTTTTTGGGTAAAAAAAAAGAAAAAAACACTCCGGTGTGGGTGGATTGGGATGAGGGACGCTTGTTTTTCACTCGGCTCCTCCCGTTTTGCCAGTACTGTGGTAGTAGTGGTTCAGGAAGAGGGGAGTTCTTCACAAATCCAGCGCTCTCGAACTCATGCCTGGCTGTGACGTAAATGGTGTGCGGCCGTGAAGCCAGGACAGTAAACACACATGTCGTCGGTGGTATGGGCGTTGGAGCTATGTGCAACTCAAGGCATATGCTCGAACCGGAGCTGCCTGGACGCTGCAATCATGTTGCGCACTATCCGTGCTGAGTGTGCTGACTTTTCGTACAATGTCCCACTGTCTGGCTTCCTGCATAAAGTCAAGTGCTCGGCGCAGTTGTGGCGAAATGTCGCTCCTCTGTTTTCATTTAAACAGCTCCTTATCCGTTAGTGCAGCTAGCTAGCACCAGATGCTAACAACAACAATGCACGTAAGGTCTCTCTCTCGCTCGCTCGGGCCACACATACACACACCCTCCCGGTCCTCCCAACAGCCAGTCGGTGCCTGCCGGTGAGCGTGGAAGTGTGGTCTGCCACAAGCGGGCGGCAGGAGCGGGGCTGTCAGCATCAGCTTGTAGATGGTATTTTAAACTCGATGCGCTCTGAAACTACGGGGCGGCCAAGGAAAAAAAATACACATGCGTTAATCGCGTTAAAATAATTAGTGGCGTACATTTTTTTTTATTATCGATATCGGTCTTGAGAAGCAGGAAGTTATCGGTATCGGTTTCAAAAAACCAATATCGTGCATCCCTATTCTTTCACACACACATACGGGTTTTGGGCCGAGGGCGACACCGTACTTCCGGTATCAACCATTTCACACGAGGTGCATACAGAATATCATAGTCGATTGCCTTAATCAATATAGTCAACTCTAAAATACCACATATTTGCATTGGCATGATAATATTATTGTGACAAGTGGGGTATTCACCTGGTGTTTCCAGAAGATAGACGTAGATGCAGCCAAAATCGACCGAAGGCCACTTTTGAGGGTCGTAATTCCATACATTGTACATCCAACAACCCACACAGCTCTAGTTTACGCTGGTAACGACCTAGAGCACACCCCTCAAGTCCAGAGATGTAATCCGAAGACATGCAGCGATTTCTTCGGTCGTTAATTCAGAAAAAAAACCTAGTGCGCTCTGCCTGGCTACATAAGCTAGCTGTTTATATTAGCATTCCCCGGATTTTTGCACCTCCAGAAAAATGGCGTCTTTATAAAAAAATATATGGCGCGCGTTGCATTGTGGGTAGCTGTGACGTCACTGTGTGTGAAAGAATTATATTAATATTGACAATAACAACCGGGGTAGCATCTGCTTGGCATTTCCGGTTATATCTCCACTGGTTAACATGGGTTAACAATACAGTGTAACTGTCACGTTTGAAGGGACGAAACCGTGACAGCTTCACGTCTCCCAGCATGGTAAATCGTCACATGTTCACGTCTTGCCGTGATATCGGGTTGGGATCAGCACAATCTATGAATTTTGCCTCACATATAAAACTGCCTTTTTATAATAATAGCATTCTGAAAATCATTTGATGTGATTCTCAATTTATGAGAATTGGTGCTTATGAGTTTATCAAATAAAAATAAATGCTAGAGTAAGCCTTGCATTTATGATAATTGTTCTGGGGTTTTATCTTTGTCTAATAAAATACTATTTGTTTCCAGAGCAGCCATGGGTTGCATTGCATACTGTTACAAATGTCTTATTCAGCTGACAAAGATGGAATATCTGCCACCCTCAGCTGATCGATAGTGGACCACCTGAGAGTTGGGCCCTTTCTCTGTGGGCTGACTTGTCACCATTAGCAGAACCAGGAGTATAAAGTTTGAAAAGCAATGATGATGATGATGATATTGGTTGTCAAATTGCACCAAAAAAAGAAATCTGTGCTCAAGAAAAACACAGAATAAGCCGAAAGTGATACTGTGAAAGTGATGGTTTACTTTGTTATAAATATCATCAGAAGCATCATTATCTCAGCGGAGGCAGGAGGGTGAGCACAGTGCTCCGCTGGCATCATATCAGGTGTAGTCTCTTCTCAGACAGGAGAACCAGTCACACTCAGCGAGACTACTGATGAAACTGGGGAGTTGTTTGCCATCACTAGTTTTGGCTCTTGCCATCATCTTCCCAACCAGCATTCCAACACTTTGCACCAGAGAAATACAACTCACAGAAGAAGCACTTTTGAATCATGCAGCCTATACCTATACCTATACCGAGTACCCTAAATACAGCTATTGATATTATTGTGTTATTGATATGGCATTTTAGTTTTGACTTACAAGCAAGCAAGATGCACCATGGCACAATTTGGCTAAATAAATAATAATTCCTGCTTTAATGGTATTCCTGCAAGACATTTGCATTTGAAAATAAAAAAATGTTCTCTACTGAGTATGCAACACTCTGTCAAGGGTATCAGCTCATTACGTTCACACTCAAGGGCAAAACATTCTGACTGACATTGCGGGCGCAGATGCTGCAGTTTAGGAATTCTTCTGAGGGATCTCTTCACCACCAATTACCACTGCTGATTTAAAAAATTGCAATCATAAATACCTTCAAATGAAAAAACAGCCCAATTAGAAATTTCTTAGTTTAGTCTTTAGTCTATTATAGCACATATTGCACATATAGTGCTATATGCAATATATATATATATATATATATATATATATATATATGCCGTTAATAACTGCAATATATACCTGACTGCTAAATCATAAGAACTGTTACAGGATGTGTATTTTGTAAATTGAGTAACTTTTTATTTTTTTATTATATTTTGTATTAAATCATCATTTTTTATTTTTACTTTAATACTTTTTAATGCATGTAACATATGTAACATTAAGCTGTATATGACTCTTTTTCTGCTGTAACAACGTAAATGTCCCCTCTGTGGGACTGATAAAGGTATTGTTACGTGTGTGAAGCAGGCAAATGCAGATTAAAGTGAAAATTCCTTTATTTCAAGGCTAGGTGATAAACAAAAACAAAACAGAACACTCACCGACGAACTAGTCATGACACAAGACGAACCGACACTGAACACAGGAAGAGACGAGACTAAATACAGGGAGGGGTAATCACAAGACGAGACACAGCCGGGGAGGAGAAACACAAGGGCCACAGGTGAAAACAATCAGACAACTAGACACACCAGGGAAACTAACGACGGGAGGAAAAACACAGGGAAAAGGACCAGACAATAACCCAGAGGAAAACATGACAGGGAGAACAGCAAAACAACCAAACCAAGACATAGAAAACGTGACATAACACAATAATCGTAACAGGTATTCTGAGTTAAACATAAAACGGATTATGCTTTTATACATTTTAATTCTGTAGTCACACTAGGGCTGCACGATATATCATGTCGTGACGATAATCTTCACATCGCAGGACGTGTGATTTTAAAAAAAGTATATTAAGTAGGCAAATTAACTAAAACACGTCATGTTATAGCACGTCATTCTTTTGCTGCTTGCTACAAAAGGAAAACTCGCGCGGCTCTCATGTCAGCGGTACTTGAGTGAGTGACATGCAGGCTCTGCATGCACAGCAAACCACCAATCACAATCAAATCTCCACCCGGACATTAAAGGTAAAAACACTGAATAAAGTAGTTTCCTGTGTTTCTCCAGGGCAGTTCGGCGCTGCTAACCGAGCTAGCTCAGCTTGTTGCTCTGATAACTTAAGATCCAGACGTCCGTGACTAAAATCCTTCATCCGGTTAAATATAGTTAGAAAAATACCAATTGTATAGCATTAAAGTTCAAGAAAGGATGGTTTGTGGACAAAAAAACAGTCTTTTCTTCAATTCCTGTATTTTTTCATATCGCAGGGGAAAAAATCCTTTTCTTGTTTCTTCTTTTTTCTGTCAAACTTATTTAGAGGGACCAATGAGCATTATCCGCAGCTTATTTAGACTATTGTTGTTCTGTCCTCTCTGGTTTTCCTCTCAAATGTCTTCATTAACTTCAATTGGTCCAGAATTCAGCTGCCCGTATTCTTACCACAGCTCCTTATAGATCACATTACTTCTGTTCCCCTAGTAACTTCATTGCTTAAATACAGGATCGATTTCACGATTCTGCTTCTAACTTGTAAGGCCCCTCACAACCGAGCCTCTTCTTATCTTTCTGGACTTCAAATCTATACCCCTTCTTGTACTCTCAGACCCTCTTCTGCTATTCAGCCCACCATCTGTCCACTTGACTACCATGAGCTCTTGAGCATGCAGCTGTTCTACACCCTGCATTTCGTACAATGTCTCCTAAGAAATCACCAATATTGACTCTCCATTTTAAATTCTTGTTTTCCAACTTGTCAAACAGCAACTTTTATCAGATTTTGCCTCTAATGGCTAAAACTACATTGAGGCAGTATCGGATGTAATACCTATTGTCAACCTTTTTTAAAGATTTGTAGTTGTCTTGAACTTTATTTGCAACCTCTCCTAATTTGTTTCCTGCTAATACGATTTCTGATCTATGCTCATCAAAGTAAATAATTTTAAATGTTTTACCATCTTAATGTTTTTGTTACTTTGAGGAGATTGTTTAAAAGAGAAAATTGGGAACACAGAACCATCCCACCATATATCATAAAGAAAGCATCCCATTTATCCAGTTTTTAACGTATCTTAATCAGCCAAACATTTAAATATTTCATTTCTGTAGATAGGCACAAATCAACAAGGTGAAAGGGATTTATTTGATTCAGTGTTTCATTTATATGTCATGGATGCAGCACATTAATCTGCATGAGAGAATGTGCCCGAATTAGCTAATAATTATTCATTTACACCGGCAGTCTCTTCGCAGAATGTGAAAGTGACTACCTGCGAAGATGAAGTTTCTCATTTTAATCGCAGTAAATTGAGCAGATAGGAATGCAGTGTTTCACTCAAAGGCAAGTCAAGTATGCAACATTAGAAAGCTTCACTACGTGATTTAACTTGAAGTTCAATTTACCCAAGTTATTCTTCTGAACACTGCAGTGAAAGTTCCCACTACAATACTTAGGACTGAAACTTTCAATCTTTCCCTCCCAATAAAATCCAAGACTTCAGTCCAAAACCCAAACATTCAGATGAATATGATATAAAATAGAGAAAAGCAGGAAATATTCTGCTGTAACCACATTTTCTGTTCCATTTACATGGAAAAATACCTAACAAATGAGTAATTATAAATATAGTTGGCAATCAATTGCATGTTATGTAATCAACACAGCTCAATTCAACGAGCTATCCTGACTTTTACTTTCTAGGTGGAAGTAAGCAGTGCTAGCTTTATTTTCAAAAAGATAGGAGAATTACAATTTCAGTTCAAATAAATGATCCTCCTCAAATGGGATGTTTTTTGATCAAATAGGCGTTGTGGCTATACCCATCTCTTAGTATGAATAAGGAATGAGCCCTTAAAACGTTACTTTACAGCTTCCCCTCCACTATGTCCTCTCCATTAATCTAAAAGCAGTCATCCTCCAGATAGCAGCTGGCAGCTGGAACATGTCCTTCTGTTGATGCTGGCAACCCAACCAACAGGCTTTGCTGTTAATTAGCCTCTCCACCACCAGGCCAATGAGGAGAATCCATGGCATAGCGTTTATGCTCTCAGAGCAACAGATCACGCTGGTCCATTTTCAATTTATATTTTAGACCCTTGATTGCCACCCACACACACACACACACACACACACACACACACACACACACACACACACACACACACACACACACACACACACACACACACACACACACACACACACACACACACACACACACACACACACACACAGGTTAACTGCCATCAAAGTGTGAATCAATCTCCGCTCTGCAGGAAAACACGCCTTCGTCCGGAAAGGATGGAGAGAAGGAGTGTGTGTGTGTGTGTGTGTGTGTGTCACCAGGAAGATAGATGAGTCAGAGCCATGTCTGATTCCTCTGAACTTTGGAAATGATCGGAACGATTTGGCATCAAAACATGCAGAAGATATTCTGCTATCTCTCAAGCAGAAAACACTGAAATGAAATTAATATATTTATTTGTACAGAGGACTTCAAACTCCTAAATTAAACCAATTAAAGAAAGTGTTACAATACATTTTTTATGAAAAAACCTTAAATGAACCATTATTTCACAGTTTATTTACATACTTTTAGAAATGTAAAGAAACAGAACATAGAAAAGCTCAATAGAAAATAATGTGTGTTTGTTTCAGCCTCTGTTGACCGTTGACATGCACTAAAACCTATAGCACACACTACAGCAAAGGGAAAACCACAAAGAGAACAGGACCTCTTTCACAAGTATCTTCTGATAGGAAGCATCAAGTTCACATTTGCTGGTACCTAATTATTTAACTTTAAGTATGTGAAGCTGAGCTGGAGAAAACAGACAAGTCTGAACATGTGACACACACACACACACACACACACACACACACACACACACACACACACACACACACACACACACACACACACACACACACACACACACACACACACACACGAAGAAGAAAAAAAAACACCAGATGCCAATATCTTCAACCTCAGTTAGAAGAGGAAGGGGAGCGGTATATTAGCATAAATCGGGATTACTATGCATGACTGTCACTTCAAAGATAATCAAACCAATTATAATTTTTTTCAAGTGTTCACAAATGTTGGAATGAGTCACAGATAATTCATTTTGATTTTATTTTTTTGTTTTTTAGCCACTCAAGAGCCTTTCACATGACTATGTAACTTAAAACAGGTTGCTTATAAGGACAAGACGCACAAGCACAATATATAAAGAAGACACAGGGAAAAGGCAATCGTAGACAAAAGTCTACAAATGGAAAGAGGTAATGGGTAATTCATAATCAATATGCTAATACAAGATAAAGAAGAGGGCAGTTTCAGACATCTTGTCCTCAATATGTTTGCTCTTTGCTCATTAGGCATCATTGTTTAAATTAAAAAGTCAATTTATTGCTGAAGCAGTCTGTGTCTATAAGCTGCTAAATAGGTTGAGAAGTCTATTAATGTTTAGTTATTTTTCTGACCAACCACATTATAATTTATTTTATTTACAATAATACAACAGTTTCACATTTTATTGAGTAGAACAAGTATATATTGCATTTTTAAATGACTTTAAACTAGCAGTGTATCATTAAGTTGCAGGGTTTTCTTTAATGCTCTTAATGTGTTTCATTTTTGTAAAGCACTTTGAATTGCCTTGTGTTGAAAGGGGCGATAGAAATAAACTTGCTTTGCCTTTATCTGCAAATTACTCATATTATTAATAATAATAGATTTCATTTGTTAGCGCTTTTACAGGTGCTCAAAGACGCGTTACAGTAGGGATGCTCCGATCGCCAATTTCGGGGCCGATCGCCGGAATCAATCGAGTGGGCGGGGCCTAAATGGAAGATTTAAACATCACTTTAAATCTTCCATTTAAAGTGATGTTTAAACTCAGTTAATGGGGCTCATTCACTGGAGCTTCCACAAACAACAATCAACTTAATTATTACATTCAAATGATGTACATTATTCAAGTTTACATTCACTTTGGAGAATAACACGGGAGAAATGAGCGGAAGCGCTCTCTTTTCCTCTTTTCCTCTCTCCCCCCCCCCCCCTCTCTCTCTCTCCTGACAGCCTGTCAGTATCTCATGCAGCTCACTGATCCAGTAATGAGTGACCCGACAGTGAAGAATAAATATATTTATAATAACTAGTTTAGCTTGTTCCAGAGGTAGATAAAATAGCCAAGTGTGTTAGGTCTAACTCTTGTGTGTTTCGTTCCGCTTACCGGTCCGGCGGGCGGAGCTGCAGGATTTCTGCTTCACACACACGTTGCATACCGCTATTTTACTGTCTTTTTCGGACACCTTAAAATAATGCCAGACCGGTGAAGCCATTTTGGCGAGCTTGTTTTGCCGCACACAGAGAAAAGTGTCATGTATTTTACGTCATGCGATCGGCTCTCGCGATCGGCATGTTTAGAGAGCACCGATCGATCGGTAGAGAGTGAGTATCGGCCGATATCGATCGGTGACCGATCGATCGGAGCATCCCTACTTTACAGATATAGTGAAGCGAAAATAAAGGAACAACAAATAAATACATATTATTATTATTTTATACATAAATATTAAGCATTTCCCAAATCTGAGAAAATGTAACGGACACTTTTTCCTAACTTTTGATAGACAAAACAATCAGCCAGTAATAAATAAAAAGATCAATAATGAAATAAATCATTAGTTTAACCAAGCAGGGCACATTTTGTACAGGCCGTGGTAGCTTAAGCTCAAACAGCTCTTGAAAAATGGATTCTAGCTGGGAATACCTGGCTATACCTCAGGCAGTTACTTCAGTCAACTTTCCCAATTAAATGTTTACTGTAAATGGAAAGAGCAAAAACGTCCAGCCCCCGACACTGTAAACTAATGACAGCATTTCTAATAGCCGTTGGCCTCATCGGGCAGCTATAAAGTTTAATAAAGCACAATGAAATGTGATTTTCACATGATGGTGCCATTCATTTCCATAAGCCTTGCCTTTACTACCCTCCCGTGTCGCCTCAGTGTCTCAGTGGGGTTTTAGAAAGTGGGGCTCGCGCAAGAGCGGAACACTTTCACAGCTCCATTTTCATTTAGTGTCATTAGAAATTCAATTCCCAGCAAATGACTTTTTAGATTTCACAGCAGTCCCTTAAGATGTTCTTGCATGACCTACTTGTGTCTCATGCCGCGGAGCTTTCTCCTCATCGCCACAGTTCACAATGTACATGCACATTCCTTAACTCCATCTCCCGGTCACAGCCTTCTTAGTTTTTCAGGTCGCGCTTGCTAAGACTGTCGAGGTCACTGTAGAGGAAACTGGTGATTTGTTTAAAAACTCCCAGGGTGATTGAGGACTACTAAGCTGGCTATTTTCAGCTTGTACATAATGTCATCTGCAAACTATGTGGCTGTGTCAAATATGCCTCCATTGCTAGACATATTATTAATAAAGACACTTCAGCAGATCTCCCTGGAGTCCAGAATTTACCTTTTCCTCTGTCTTCTATACTTCTAAAAATCCCTTCTCTGGCTACTAAGGTTGATTCATTGAGATCACCAAGAAATGTCTAACCTGAGTGTCAACATGAATTCCTCTCTGGTTCTGCTGATTGCTGAGCAAAGACATCATCACCTGCTAAGCATGCTGAGATGTTCTGTGATCAGCTCCATCTGTTAAAAGGCTGATGGCGATATCAGCAGATCTGTCTCGGCTACTCCTTTGAGTTAAGTAGGAAGTGGGTACAGCTGACACTTTTAACTTTAAGCGTGAAATGAACACCCTCACTTTTCTGTGTGTGCAAACAAGGCTTAATAAAAGTGATGGGGTAACCTGGTGCGCCACCTTTTTCAATTTCCTGCTTCACTGAGCATCCTATGGAAGCAAGGGACCACCTATCCCAAGGAAATACCCGTACAAAGTGACATCACATGTCAAGCAATGCGAGACATATGAAATTAGATTTGGAACACTGACCAAAAGCAAATTAAATCATGTCATATAAGCAGATATGGGCCATCAGCTCTAAAGAATGTCGACTAGTAGGACCCCAGAGTAAAAAGAGCGCACATCAGGACATTTAGTGAGTGATGATTCCAACAGAAATCGCTCTATTCAGGTCAATGACATGGTTAACCTTTGGAAGTTTAGGCCTAATGGAGCTAATGAATGCTCCACCATTGAGTTCATGAAGCGTACATCCTTGAAGTGAAGTCCACTGCCCCCAAGTTGATCTTAAATATCATCAGTTGTGAGCCCGCTGGCTCTGACAGGTGGTCCTGTGTTGGAGAGCAGCTGACCCTCCCTCTCTTCGCTCCATGCTGTCAGTCACAGTGACAGAGGTGACAGTAGGAGCAGATCCTGCCATGGATGAAAGGGCATCTGCACAGCATGTACATCTTTTAATAGCCTCTACCTACTGTAGATCAGAAAGAGTCACACAAACTAGCCCACTTTTAAGTGAGTACCACGCAGTGAGATACAAGGTACTCTTTGGTCTGAACATGCACACACAGCAGTAATTTAGGAGTACACGGTGGCCCCCTGAGAAGAGGAGAGTAGTTAGTACTCAATAAGGAGAAATGATAACAGTACCAAAAGGTAGTAGACCTCAAATCTCAAATCATTCTTTTTTTTACTTGAAAAATAATTTCCAGATCAATGACATATTTCTTCTAGCTGTGGCTACCGTTTCTAAAGGTTATAACAACCTAGTACACAATTAAAGTAATTGCTTAAATCTAGGAAGACTGCATTATCACTAGGGCTGCAATTAACATTCTATTTAAATGTTTCCTTAATGTGTCAATTCACTGTCTTTAAAAGAAAATAGGTTTATAGTCATCATAAAATAACTAGTTTTGTCAGATTAATTGCAGAATATCAGAATGTACTCTTGTGTAAAACAGCAAATCCTCACATTTAGAAAAAACTACAAGAATGGCCTGTATTTTTTGCTTAAAATTGAAAAATGGTTGCAGATAAAAGCCAGGACAGACCTATGAACCGATTAACAATGTTTACCACAAACAGTTTGAGTAAACATTATAAAGCTTGCCTTGATTTGAAGACTTAATAATCCAGAATAACCTTTTTAAATATAAGAAGCATGTTTCAGAGTCTCCCTTCTTACAGTGTAAATGACCCACACAGAAAAAGAAGTTGTGCAATTCAGAAAAGACAGATTGTGAACATGCTGAATCTTTCACAACCTCGCTCTGAAAATAACAGCGTGCTTTGAGGAAATGTGAAATCATGGCTGATTTGTTGGAAGAGCTACTGTGCAAGTCTACACCACAGAGACAATGGTTTCCCCAGAGAAACACAAGAGACAAAAGCTTTCACTTCCTTTCCTGTTGTCAGACTTCAGATCTGCCTCTGTTGAAAACATACTGTGGGCTGTAATGGATGTCTTTTCATCATTGTCTCTGTGCTAATTGGAATCGAGTCTGTGGGTAGATAGGTCCATTTGGTCAGGCTTTTAACTCCAGTTAATGCGCGAGAGCTAGTTGTCTGAGCTCGTGCTGGAATCAAAATACAGTCACTGACTCGAGGGAGACGTTAGGTTGCTCTAGTCCAAGACAGTGAAGATTCTCCTTGAAAACAACAACTAAAAACATCTTTCCTTCCGGGAACATTAACATTTGTACTAACAATCTTGCCAGAGGTGATACAAAATAAGAAGATTTCATGTCTGGGAAAACATGGGTTTTCATTACAATTCTAGGTCAGAAAAATATTATGTTTGAGTTGTCAAACCCTGAAATGACAGCAGCTCTCACTAAGTAGTTTCAGCCTTACAGTAATGTGTGAATTTGTAACAAACATATTGCATCAAATATTTGAAGAATACAACAAGACCTATTTCAGCGGTTCAGAAAAATCTGATAATGGGAAGCTATGAGTGATTCCTAAATGAGTCATTTTGTACCCAATCATCTAGAAAGACACCAGAATTAATAAATAATACATTGTGTCATGTTTAAAAGATTATTCGTGCATTATTTACAACTAGATTAGATTAGAATCTTTAATGACCACACAGCCAGGCTGGTGGAATTCGTGTTCAGTGCAGAGTATTAGCTTGTTCCATACAATTCAACATACAATAAACAGACAATAAAAAGTACAACACACAGCACAGGGCAAAGACATATCATAACATAAAGTTCAAGGTGTGGTGGATTGTGATTGTTCATTGGGGTTATTTAGAGTCCATTTAGTGTCCGTATTGCAAAGGGGAAAAGCTGTTTTTGAAGCGGGCGGTTTTGGTGGACAGTGACCTATAGCGCCTCCCTGAGGGCAGAAGTTGGAAGACATGGTGAGCTGGGTGGGTCAGAAATGATTTTCTTTGCCCTTGTGACAGTTCGTTGGTGGTGAAGTGATTCGAGTGATGGAAGGGGACTGCAGGTGATTTTTGATGCTTTATTGATGATACGTTGAAGTTTATTCTGGGAGAGGTTGTCTGAACTGCTGTACCAGACTGTGATGGATGATGTGAGGATGCTTTGGATGATGGCTGTGTAGAACTGGATTAGGAGATGTTTCCTCACTCTGTATTTCTTGAACTGCCGCAGAAAGAATAGCCTTTGGTTGGCTTTTTTGTAGATGTGGTCTGTGTTGGTCTTCCATTTGAGGTTATTGCTTATGTGAGTGCCAAGACATTTGAGTGATTCTGTGGTGGAATAATAATAATAATAAACAACTAATAATAGTTATAATATTCCTGAGATCTGATGTTTGTCAAGCGCAAATCCAGCTTTCTATGAATATTTCATAAGTGCTGCGCTTTTCTAAGCTTTTTTGTCAATTATTCATGTTTATTGTAATCACGTCTTGACATGACAGCCCGGACAGAGTGTTTGGATTTCTCTTCAGCAACAGATGTACAACAAAATCAGCTTTCGCAAAGCAAACACAGATCAGTCAAGAGGAGACAGTATGTTTACTGAAAACATTTCAAGGCCCTGAATTTCAACTATTCATATATAATCCCCCCCAAAAAAGCACAAACTACTAACTTTGGGTTAATGGTTTGTTAAAGATTACAGTGCCCAGCTGTTTGCAGAAATGCAGAGCCTGTGGGATCTGTTTCAAAGAGTGTCTTCTTCAGAAAATGGGCTTGAAGACCACAGAAAAGATAGTCTGAAGATGTTGAGAGGCAAATCAAGGAATTGTCGGACATTTAGACAATTCAAAAAATAGCCTTATCCTTTAAGGACCGGCACACGTCACCTTACAAAAACCCAATGACCAGGACACAAACTCCTTAACTCGGAGAACTTCTGTCAAAGAAAAACATAGAAAAAGGCAAATGCCGTCAATAGAATGGGGTTGTCATAAATAAATGTGGTTCATGAAACCCTTATTCATACTTTTTTAACCCCAAGACATACTAGAGGTTTCTCAATACTCAAATTTCCCCTCCTCGGCTCCTCAGTCCTCCGCTCGCATCTCCTGTGGGCGGGACTAAGTATCGAAGATAGAAGTCGAGGAGGGGAAATTAGAGTATTGAGAAACCTCTATAGTCTCTGTTCCAGAATTGTGCCACACAGCACCAGCTGAGAAAACACTGGCTAGCCAAGGACACACATACAAGCTAGCTTGGTGGGAAGTTAATGAAATAGTTACATGATATAGTGAAACGTCATCCACACATAAGCTAAAACACATTTCCATATTCCATTTCTGGAGAAAAAACATATTTGAATGAGGAAGGGACACGTAGGGCATAAGATGTACAGCAAGGAATGGAATAATCTAAACTCAGTGACCGTACAACCTTTTCGAAAATAATAAGGTGGCTGGAGTTGTAGCTAGGCAGGCAGGGAGATTTGCAAGATTGTATCACATGAGGGCAAAGGCATATTAATCATAGTCCGGAAACACATGAGCACAACGGTAAGGAAGGAACTCGGGAAAGGTTAATGTGTGGAAACGGGTGTAATAATGTGCAGCGTTGGAATACTAAAATGGTGCGTTCAATATGCAGCAAAGCAATCACCGCACTTTGTCACATGTCATTGTACATAAGGCAATGCTACGCATACTGCTGGCAAAAAAATAGGATGAAAAAATGAACACCATCTGCCAACCAGCATGGATTTAACAATAAAAACAGAATTGTTTGTGTGTGGGAAGCTCAGCTAGTTATAGCTGTCAGTTTGAATTTGATTCAGCCTTTCCTACATGTCATTCCCTTTTTCTCATATTTCCTGCATCTCTGTATAGAGGAATAATCTCAAACATCATCTTAATCATCATCAACAACAACCCACATTTTAGGAAAATAATCCTTCTCAAAACCTCCTCAGACAGAAACAGTTTTCAGTTCCATTTGTGACTCATTTATGACCTTGATAATTACAATAAAGCGCAGCTGTGGAAAGAACAAAGGCAAAGCTGGCACAAAGTAAATCCGAACTTGATTGATTTAGCTCAGTTTCTTTTTGACAGTCCAGCAGGCGACAAGCTTTACATCTCTGTTTCAAAAGTCAAATCAAAGAGACTGTGTACTCATCAGCGGGCTACAGAGCTGGCGATCTCCCTCATTGTCTCGCGGCATGGATGTGTTGGCAGCTGGCCCTGGTACTCATGGTGCCATTGCTTCCCACTAATGAATGCAGACAAGAATTTCAAAGGCCATATTGAAAAGTAGCAACATAGCGTACATTTTTCAAGACGTTAAATTCCGCTGACGGTGACAGCATTGAAAGAGAAAAAATGAAGAGTGCAGGAAAAGATATCAAATGGAGAAGGTATGTATGTATAAAGGAAACCATATCACTGTCTGATCTCATAAACTAATCCAAGCAAGCGTTTCATTTCAAAAGCACCTTTTCACGCAGTTTTTATGTGATCAAGGATGTTTGGAATTTCTAGTTAAAAGGGTTTCATTTCATTTGGAAACAGATACAAAATAAAAATAATCATCCACTTTATGTTGTTTCAGTTAGCTGATAAAAAAGAGACTGGTACTTGACCGTCCAACTCTCACAATAAATGCTTGAATCCTTCCAATAAAGCAGGTTTTGGCAGCATTTACACTGACACACCGGCAACCCCTTAGCAGCTGTGAATCATCTAGATCAGGGGGGCTTGTACAGTCACGGAGGGTCCAAAACCATAACGCATGAAATGAATTATTCTTCAAATTCATTCAATACACAATTACCTAAACTGCCCTGTTTTCAAAAACATTATTCTCACTCAGAGACATGGTGCATTTTACAAACACATTTCTGCAAAGCAAATCATTTAAAAATATTTGCTGAGCTCAACATCAATGCAAATCTGAGCCTCACAACATCAGCAGAGCAATTTCCCTTCTTTCTTTTTTTGCAGTGAAAAGGTGTTGTAATAAGCATGTCCCTGGTTCAGAACAACAATCCTAGCCTTCCAACACAGTATTGTGCAACATCAATCAGGACTGTGGATACTAATGGAGCTTCAGTGGCCATCAGAGACGGGCAGCACGCTGATAGATGAGGGAACATGGCACAAACAGCCCCATGTAGACACACAAACACACTTCTATCAGTCAGCATGCAAGAAATGATAATGTTTTATAAGGGGTATGGATGATCTACCCACAACGCTGAGATTCACAGATATGAATAAGTTAGGCGTAATAATATGTGTGGAAGAACGAGTCATTTCTTCTTATGGTACTACTTTACAGGAAACTTGGGAGGGAGACTATTTAAATGGACCCCAATTAATCAAAGTAATTGGCTTTCCTGCAACCCAGGGGTGTTACTGGCCAATAGCTGTTAACCTTTTGCCTCTATGGCTGATGTTGTCCCCCTTACTATTAACATACGGGTTGGCATCATTTCAAAATGACTTCTGGGAATAATGTTCATTGTCTCTCAATAAGGGGTTGATTATCTCCAACTGTTTATTTACAAGAAGTGGATTAGTCCAAAAGCACCTTGAATTGTTATTGCATACAAACGCACATTTTTGTGTTTCATGGATTACAATATCTAATATCAAATTCAGAAATGTCACGGAATAATTAGGAGGCTCATTGTTTTACCTCCCTGTTTTGTCTGATTACTGCAGCGTTGTGTAAACTGTTCAGATGGAACACTACTGGCGTCGTGGCCTTTGTCAAGTGCTACGTCGAGTCAAATTGGTTTTTATATTGCTGTGTGCATTGCAAGACTTCACATTATTTGCAACTAAATATCGTGCGAATGTTAAATGAGAACTACAACGTGGGTATTCTGCATGTGCCGAGTCTGTATACAGCTGGTGCCCCCCACAGACCAGGAAATTAGTGGCACATTAGGCCATCTGTCAGGAAGCAAAAAAGTAGATCAAGACCCAAAGGGGCGCAAAGGCCAAAAGGGTCAACAGTAGGGAGGTGGCCAGAGATGGGTTATTATTTCACATTGTAAAGAGGCCTTATATCTTCGACCCTGAGCAACAGCTTCTCACAAGGATACTGTGATTTAGTACACATTAAAGAGCACTAGTTTAAGTTATACCATGATTTGGTTTTAGAACGTTTGTTGTCCCATCCCACCCTTACATTCCCTCCTACCTTCTACAGACTTTGTTGCTCAATAAAAAAGACAAACATACATCCTATGATCCTGACAGACAAGACGCATAACTCCTACGGCTGAGAGAGAATGTAGTCACTTGTATCTTAACACATGTTTTTGGGCATCTGTTAAAAACGACTATTGCTTTCGTTTTTTGACAGGGCTGTCTTAATATGTTAAACTGACAGTTACTAGATTCACTCCATAAGCTCAAAATGTGTGACACAAGTGACATAATAATTCTAACATTTTCAATTCACCGCACTCAGATTTGTAATTGAGAAGCTCAGCCGTTTGTGTTCCCAACCACTTCATCATTGCACTCCTTTAATTACTTGGGTGAATATTCATGCATATCATAGCAAGAGCAATCTTCAGATATCGCTGATGCATTTATGAGTCAGATGTTTTGTACCCAGTGAGTAAAGGGTACCAAAACAGATTAATCAGGTGCTCTTGCTAAGGGCCATACTTGTGCTCTGTTTACGTGCCAGTGGGTTTATCCCCCACCCTTTTGACTTCCTGTGAAGTATTTACACTGCAGCATCACCACGTAAGTGATTAATTCAACTTCTGTCAGTTTTTGCCTACAACCGTCTAGACGCCTGAGTTGGAATTGATTCACAGAGCTTAGCTATCGATGCTATACTTTTGTGTTGTTGCTCTCAAAAGCTGCGATATACATTTTAATTATAAACAAACACTTCACTTGTCACAGATGAAAGTACATCTCAGAATGAGCCTCCAAAGGTAATTTGCACAATTAGCAAAGCTGAACTGATTAATATTGAATGCATTTATGTAAACAAACGGCATCAGCAAAACGTGTCTGTCTGTCTGTGCATCAAAAGTCTAGTCAATCAATTTGAATTTAGATTTCCCCACAGTCTAGTGCAGTGATAAACCCGACGCTCTCCACAAAAATACACCATAGAGAAGATTTGGTAAGTGATGATGATAAACTTCGCAATCAAAAAATTAATTACAAACTGAACCCAAAGCCAGCCATTAAAAGGATTGTGTTTGGATTGTTTTTTACCCGTTGTATCAACCTATTGCTTTGAGTTAAATTAGAGTATTTTGCCAAAGCTTTGCTCAATACAAAACATGTTAAGGATATGTAAATGACTACTCTATGACAAAAGCCATGTTGAGTTTACAATGTAGCCAATAGAACTGGGAATCAATGTGATCAACTGTGTACAGAAAACAATGCTGTTCAAAGCCAATGAACAATTTCCCATATCTGGAGACGTAGTTTGAAGTTACAGCCTACGTAGGAAACAAGCTGAAAGAATGGCAGCAACCTTTCTAAACGTATCAATCCATTGTATTGCCATCATGGCCTTCATGTTAGCAGTTAGCACAGCGCGGAAATCCAACATTATCATTTATTTCAATGACAGCAATGCTTTGACACAGCAAAGGGCCAACAGAGTGCTACAGCAGAAAAACTAAAACACATAGTGCCGCATGGAAAACCCGTTGAACCTGGTGCTATCTGGCAACACAATGTGTAAGAAAATGAAATCAATGCAATAAACATTCTTAATTAAATTAAAAAAGTAAATCACTTTGAAATCTCAAATGGTATATTGTTTACCTTCCAAGTGCACCAGAAGGGATAAAACAATTGCCATCCTGATGATTTTCAGAGTTGTAAAATCTTTCCTCGTAGTGCTATAAACTGTTGTGCAGTGTTTTGGTGTCTCGTAAGTGCTCAAACTCACAATCAATTACTCAGACCAACCTTCCTGGATGATATTACATAGTTTTACAGCCACCTGCAGCAGTATTTTCAGTATGAACACCAAACAATTCAGCTATGCAGCAGAACTATTATCTTGAGCGTTTAAATCACACAAATGTATAGACGGGAGGAGACCATTTATTCTATGAAAGGTTGTGTTACATAGGCAGCATGTCCAACTGTACTACATCCCATCATCCATTACAGAAGCTTCCCACGAAGCCAATCGTAAATGGGAACAATTATGTGAAGAGGCTTTGTGCAATGCAACAATCACGTTTACATCCCTATAGCAACACAGTCTTAGCCGCTATTATGAACTAAGGTGCACACAATGATGCATCATCATCACTTATACAACAACAGCATGAATTATTTAAAATAGAATATGCCATACATAAAGAACCAGAACCATGCTGAGCTACTGTAGAGGAAAAGTCTACACAATTGCACACAGATTGTAGCAGCATAGCGTTTGGACAAACACAGAGACAAGACTAGAGCTCAAGGTAGCCTACATTAGTTTGCTCAAGTATGCAGCACTTAGCTTGGTATTCGTTTGGGAAGAGTCAACATCGTAGTGCCACGTCCAAGACCAGAAAATTGCACTGATAGGAGGACCACGGATGACATTTTACAAAGCCATCCTGAAAATGACATTAAGGGATAGTTAGCCAGCTACCTAATAATAAGATGATATGGGCTATGAGGAGCAGAGTTAGCAAAAACAAGTGACAAACACACTATTTCGTTTGGGGAAAATGTGAAATAGACATGTCACACATCTTTTTAAAAGTGAATATGGCTTACATTTTAGAAAAGAGTAACGTAATCACACACCCAGCAGTTCAAGAGAAACATTCATTAAGATGCATTATGTAGTAACTTACCTGAAAAAATGGAAGTCTTGTTTTCACTCCCCTTTAGCACTGTCTCTGGCCTTTTCCAACTCTTGGTGGCAATCTGGCTTTGTTTAGCTGCTAAATGCTACACTGTGTTCACAAGTTTCTAGCTAACATTGCTAACTTTGTCTTTGGTGCAGATAAGTGTTCTACTGTAGGTGATAACAGCTTCCTGTTGGCGATAACGACACTATCTGTGAACCAAAACAGTAACCTTACGCACAAAACAATATGAAACTATAGGTTACTTGCGTAACCCCAGTTCTCAGAGTAACATGAAGTGAGATGTCTCACTATGGGATGCGCCTCATCGCGGAGCAAACAGAAGCATCAATCTCATTACGCCAATCCTGATTGGCTGGAGATCTTGACGTCAGCGTCAGGGAAATCACCCCCTATAAGTAGCTTGCGCCACAACGCATGCGCCATTCAAAATAAGCACCTCTTCTCGCTTCACCATAGCAAGGAGGGCCGTCTGGTGAGACATCTCACTTCATGTTACTCTGAGAACTGGGGTTACGCAAGTAACCTATAGTTCTCATTCATAACACTCCGTTCGATGTCTCACTATGGGAAATTGTAGCTCCCGTATTGCCAGACGAGCTTATCTCGAAAATCACCAAACCAACCAGAACTTAACAGGTAGAGCTCTGACTCAACCAGGTGCCCAGCACTGCTTGAGTCACACTGGGAGCAGAACGTCCAGCCTGTTAGGAGGCAGACAAAAGTGAGCGGCGAGGACCAGCTCGCCGCTGCACCAATGTCTTTGATGGGAGACATCCTGGACAGAGTCCAGAATGCAGCCAGACTCTGAGTCGAAAGAGCTCGCGGACCCGAGGGTGCCTGCGAACTCTGACTCGTATGAGCCCCAAAGCAATTGCTTCCACAGACCAGTGGGAGAGCCGTTGCTTAGTAACAGGCTTGCCCTTATAAGGGTTAGCCCAGGACACAAGGGGTTGGTCATTATGACAAAGCACCCTTGATCTGTCCCTGTACGTGCGTGAAGCACGGGCTGGACACGGCAAATCCGGCCGCTGTTCCCCGGAGGAATACAGTGGCGGGGGGGATGCCTTAATGTCAAATGTGGTACCCGAACCGACCGCCTTAAGATAAAGGCAGGGTCAGGTTTCAACCACACTCTGTTTGCCCTGGGGCAAACTGAGTGCATGAAGACTGTACAGATAGTGCATGAGTGCCACTGGCTCGCTTGGCAGCTGCCAGGGTCAGCGTCATGTCACACTGTATTTAGATTGTACCACTCACGGGCCAGGCCCATAGAGCCAAGCGCTCTGGGTGTGGGTGAAAGATCGCCCCCCCCCGCTTAGGACAGTATGTCCCTGCGTAGTGGGAGCTGCCATGGCTGCCCGCACAGCAGCTGATATATCTCCGCTAGCCAGTACATAGCTGGCCAGTGCGGAGCTATCAGGATAAGTGTGTGGCGTTGCTCTCTCACTCTGGCCAGAGTTGGGGGTATCAGAGCCAGGGGTGTGAACGCGTACAGAAGGCCCGGGGGCCAATTGTGCGCGAGTGCATCCACGCCTAACGGTGCATTTAGATCGCGCATCGAAAAGAACAGCTGACACTGAGCGTTGTCTTTCGATGCGAACAGATCCACCGCGGCTCTGCCGTAACGCACCCACAGCTGGCTCACAATCCTTGGATGTAGAGTCCAGTCTGCATAAAGTGGTATACCTCTGGACAGTAGATCTGCCCCGAGGTTCCTCACTCCCGGTACGTGCGTCGCTCTCAGAGAGAGGAGACGCCTACCGCTCCATATGATAAGTTTGCGCGCCAGTGTGTGTAACTGGAGAGAACGCAAACCCCCTTGGCGGTTAATATACGATATTGTGGTCGTATTGTCTGTCCTCACGAGGACGTGATGTCCCCTGAGGAAAGGCAGAAAGCGTTTTAGGGTGAGAAATACCGCTAAAAGCTCCAGGTAATTTATGTGCGCCCGCTGGAGGTCTCTGCTCCAGAGACCCCTCACCGGGCGACCTTCATAAATACCTCCCCAACCTGTCAGACATGCGTCCGTGGTGACCACTTTCCGTGAAAGGACAGCACCCATAGGCACGCCCCGTACTAGAAAAGTCGGGTGCAGCCAGTGGCGCAGTGCCATTACGCATTTCACAGTAACCATCACTCTCCGCGCGCCATGACGCGCAGAGTTTAGTTTTAGGGCGGCCACCCAGCGCTGAAACTCCCTCATGTGTAAGCGTCCCAGTCGTACGACCAGGATGGCTGACGCCATGAGCCCCAGCAATCGCAGGCATGATCTGAAGAGAACATGTTTGCGCAGCTGGAAAAGAGCGAGATAAGCTCTGAAAGCTTTCACTCTATCCGCTGACAAGCGAGCTGAAAAGGGCACCGAGTTCAGGTGTAAACCCAGGAAGAGTATAGTCTGCGCGGGCCACAACATGCTCTTCTCTGTGTTTATTATGAAACCCAGGTTGAGCAGGTGCTTTACGAGGACATTTGTCTGCGTAACAGCCTCCTGCTCCGACTGTGCGAGAAGCAGCCAGTCGTTCAGGTAGGTCGCCAGGCGAATACCCTGTTGTCTTAACGGGGCTATCGCGGCTTCCGTACATCGTACAAACACCCTTGGACTGAGAGACAGACCGAAGGGGAGTACTCTGTATTCATAACAGATCCCCTGAAATGCGAATCTCAGATATTTCCTGTGTGGGTAATATACTGGGATGTGAAAATACGCATCTTTCAGGTCGACTGATGTGAACCAGTCGTCTTGTCGCACGAGCCGCAGCAGAGATGTGTGAGTGAGCATTCTGAATTTATATCTTCTTAGATATTTGTTCAGAGCCCTCAAATCAAGTATTGGCCGAATTCCGTTCCCTCCCCGTTTGGGAACGAGGAAGTACTTGGAATAGAAGCCGCCCTGACTCTGCTCGGCGGGTACAATAGATATAGCCCTCTTTTCTAGGAGAGAGAGAATCTCTTTCTCCCGAATATGGGCTGACTCTCCTCGGGCCTGCGAATGCAGAATGCCCGAGAAGCGAGGGGGGGTGACAGCGAATTGGAGTCTGTAGCCCCGTGTTACTGTCTTGAAAACCCAAGCAGATGATGTGAGCATCTTCCACTGCATGCTCCTTAGAGCCAGTGGAGATGTCACATCTCTTCCCCTCTGAGTCTCTATTTGTTGTGTTATGGGGCCCTCTAGTGTCTGAACACAGTGGTGCCCCCTTTCGACAATCCCCACCGACACTGCGCATGCGCATGACGGTGGTGCCTTCACAACCCCAGCCGGCACTGCGCATGCGCGTGGCGGGGGTGCTTTTAAAACCCCAGCCGGCACTGCGCATGCGCGTGACGGTGGTGCCTTCACAGACCCGCCTGTAATCCGCCTTTTGAGAGATGCCGAAGCTGCTCTCAGAAGGGGAACAGTTGGCGGGCTGTTTATTGGTTTTATTGTTTTTCTTATCATTTTTTTGAGCTGCGCCCTCGGCCTGAAGCCTGGATGCGTCAGCGGCAAATGTTTAATGACAGAGGAACAAACAGATTTGTGACATGTGTTTTTGCGGACTTGAGGATGGTGTTGAGGCATCTCTCGAGGCGGCGGGAACACATTTAGAGCTGGGAAACCGTGGACTTCTAGCTCTGTCACGGAGGGGAGAAGGAGGGGCTGTCACACCGCTCGCTTCTTCTTCCTCGCCTGCTGGCCGAAATTCTGGGTTGGCTGCGCCTGAGCTGCAGCCGGAACCGGAGATTTTCTGGGCCAGCTCGCCCTCGTCTCCAGCCTGGGCTGGGGACTCGGGGCGGGCTGCGACCTCTGCGTTTTCGGTGTTTTAAACCGAGCAGGGTTCAAGGCAGCTTGGGCGAAGGACTGCTGCTGCGAAGGACTGCTGCTGCGAAGGCAGCGGCTGGACCCTTCGAGGGAGGCAGAGGTGGAGTGCCTCGTCCTCCCTCTTTTTCGACTCACACCTCCTTTGCATGGAAGCAAGAGCGGAGCCGGAAATTCCCTCGGGAACGATGGGCATATCCAGCACATCCTCCTTTTCCCGGTCTGGGAGGTTGGTGAGGTTGAGCCATCTCGCTCTTTCCTGCACCACCATGATCCCCATTGCCTTACCCGTGGCCTGGACGGCGCAGCGTTGGACACGGAGACAGATGTCTGTGACCGCCGCCATCTCGTCCAGAGTGGCTGCACCCGGGTTACCCGACAGGTCCTCGCAGAGCTCCGCTTGGTAAGCGGTTAGCAGCGAGGCCACATTCAGGGCCCTGGCGGACAACGCTGCGGCTTTGTAGGACCGTTCAGTCATTGTCGACTGAAATCGGTCCGACTTTGCCGGCAGCGTGGGGTTCCTGCTTGGTGACGGGCCCATCCTCGGTAGGAGGTGGGCTGCTACCAGCGGTTCCATGGGCGGTATGCGGAGCAGGCCGAGCTTCTCCATTCCGTCACAGTCTAGGGAGGAGGCACCCTGGATTGGGACCTTGTTGCTGAAGGGCCGGTCTCTCCACGAGACCGACACCTCATCCAACATCTCCGGGAAGACCGGAAGGAGTTGTCTCTTTGTCCGCGCTGCTTGGGGAAAATGTTTCCCTTCGTAGCGGGACCTGGAGGTCTCCTTGGCCATTTCAGGCCACGGGATGTCGAGTCTGGCCGCAGCGCGTTTGCACACGGCCTGCAGGTCCATACTCAGACAGGGCGAAGCTGGTATGCTATCGTCTGGGAGAGCAGCCCTCGCTCCAGGCTTTGCAGCCTGAGCCGATGACATGAAGATGTCCTCTTCATGTTCATCCGACTCGGACAGGAGGAACACCGAGGCGTCCTCTTCGTCCTCGTCGTAATCCAGCTCGAGGACATCCTCCGCGGGTGAGACCATGGTGAGGTCTAACTGGGAGCCCCAGCTCGGTAAAGCGTGGGGTCCCGTTCCCGCGTGTCTTGCCGCCACCGGGTCCCGGCCTACCAGGGCGCGGGAATCCGGTTCTGCGGCCATCGCAGATACTGAGCCCCAGACCGACATGGAGAGGGGTTCACTCTCTGTGGCAGATGCCCCCGCGTCTTGACTGCCGGCCGGCAGGTCAGAGGACATGGGGGGTTCCTGCTCCGACAGGCTAGCTTGGCGTGCTAGCCGTCGGCGGAGGCTCTTTACGTTGAAGCGGACACAATGTCCGCACGAGCCGGGGTTGTCGATAGCGCCTCGGGCGTGTTCCAGCCCGAGGCAGGACGAGCAGACCTGGTGTGTGTCTGTGCCCGAGATCTTCAACCCGCAGCCGCAGAGTCGAGCCACCGAGTCCCTGACTCCTCTGGTGTGAGGGAGAGGGGCGTCCATCTTGTTCGCCTCGTGGCGTGGAGAGGACCCGCTCTCAACAGGTAGGTTGGGAGAAAAAGAGGTAACCACCCTGTCCTTAATCCGGAGAAAAGGACGGTGTGGGTCTTTTATTCCCAGAGAATACTGACTGGTGTGGCAGTATGCTCCTTTTAATCCTTTCCTCCTCCGTGGGGAAGAGAAAAGAAAAGACTTCCTCGCTACCGTGGTGTCGGTAGTGAGGGAGCAAGCTAACGCTAGCTTGAAAAAATCAGACCTAGCTTACTTTCCGGGGAAAGAGAGCGGCGAGGTCGATTTCAACAATAACTAGCGTTAGTAATTACCGTCTTCCTGCGAAGCAGAAGGAGTAGCCGGCAAGCGCCCGTCGAACGAAATGGATATTTGGGTTCAGTCTGTGGACCGTGAAGCTTGTCCGGCTACCATAGAGATGTGCTCTGAAGCGAGAAGAGGTGTTTGAATGGCGCATGCGTTGTGGCGCAAGCTACTTATAGGGGGTGATTTCCCTGACGCTGACGTCAAGATCTCCAGCCAATCAGGATTGGCGTAATGAGATTGATGCTTCTGTTTGCTCCGCGATGAGGCGCATCCCATAGTGAGACATCGAATGGAGTGTTATGAATGAGAACTGACTCATTATATCTCTGTGATATTTGTCTTTACTTCAAAGCTACTATTTTGCGCGCGTTACTATTTTGTGTGCTGAGCACTGACATTTCGCAGGTGATGTACTGAGCTGCGGATTCGCGTGATAATTATCTCCAGGTTAAGGCCGGACGACCACTTTCAAATTGTCACACTATTTTAACAATGTAATTTGATACATTGTTGTTATTCCTTCTTTTAATGAAGATACTGAATGAAGATATTTCTTATACATCCATGTAAAATGACCGCCACGCTGCAAAAGGTGCGCTCCATGTCACTTGTGTAGAAGGTATGTCACATGAGTGTAGCAGCCAACCTCAGGTGTTTGAAGATGATGGGGAAAGTTTTTTAAAGAGCCAGATCTTTAGGATCAACTTAAAAAATACTAAACAGCCACATTTGGCTCCCAACCGGTTCTTTATTTAGTAGGCCTACCACATATTGTTTGTTTTTTTCAGCCATGTTTAGCAAAGTTTTGACCTATGATTGGTGCAAATATAATAGAATCCTTAAAAGTATTCAGTGTAATTATTGCCTACTAAACCTTATCCTTTCCACAATACCAGCATTTTACATTATTTGTGTAATGCATTAAAATGTGTTCATATTGATGAAACACATAATTTGGTACACAAATTATATGCACCGTAAAAATGGCGACAGATCAGGGTGTAGGGTGTAATTTCCTCCTACTCAAATACAATACATGCTTGTGTGAGTCCCATAAACAACAGAGAAAGGAAACATTCCTCACATCAGGTACATTTATTTTTGATTTAATTAAAATGCAAATGTTTTAAACACATTTACTTGAGTCAAATTTAAATGCTAGATAACTACTTATAATACAATATTAAAGTGTTGTTGATACCTAAAGGAACAGCAGGAGATACATTGTTTAAGAATTAGAAAATAAGTTCAATACCACTGTGTCTATTAATATGAAGCTCCTCCAGGAGACAATTGGCTTGCCTTAGCATTCAAAATAAATGAATACTAATATACCAATCTAAATGTAACACATTGCATAAGAATTGTAAGCTTTAGATGTCCCAAACGGCATTTTATTTAGTACCACTTCTCACAATTCTGGGTTCTTATATTTGTTTTATATTCAAATGTAAATACAATAAAAAATAGTCTTTAGTGATGGAATTAGTGATACTGCTGATGTATCTGATAATGTCCTACATATTGTATATTTATAGTATTGTATGTATTAGATTAATTCACGATAATTTCTCAAAAGGTTATAAGATAAGATAAGATGGTACTTTATTGATCCCAATTTGGGTTATTGTTTTTGTTGCAGCAGCATAATAGACAAGGCATTTTACAATAAAACAAAACTAGAAATAAACAAGAAAATAGAAAATAAACATGTCGTTTACCTATTTGTTGGAGTTGTAATGACTTAAATTAAATTCCAAACTCCAAATCTTTTAGAGAATATATCTGATGCAGCTGTGACAACCAATTACATGCAGTATGATTTTATAAGAAAAATTATCTCATACAGTTAGACAATAACATCCAATTAAAACAGCTAAATCTTCTATTTAAGCCTCCAAGCACAGGCTTTACATTGTCTCATTATTTAAATTTCGCATCTCTTCACTGGTCATTTGAGGCTTTTGTTGAATATTCACTACGTTTATGCATTTACATCTGTATGAATACTAAAAGCCAACATAATGAATGTCCTCTTATATAGCGAAGTGAAGTAGAAGAAGTTGTCAAGGGAAGATGATTCTTTCTCCTTTGTGTAGCTTAGCCTCTAATGGTTTTTCATTGCCCTAATAACCATAGAGGGAGGCTTAGCTCATTATGGTCCATAATCCAATCTGAAAGCTCCCTAAATTCGAAGTGCAGACATATCAATATTGTCCTTGGTAGAGAGAGAGAGGGTGGGAATGTAACAAAGTGGCACGGAGAAAATGTAAAAAAATCACTGTGACAAAAAAACATTTCTGGCTGAAAGTGAGCACCAGCTGGGAATACAAGGTACAAGGTTATAGCAATGTTCCCTCTATTCATTCAGTTTGGCTGGTCCAGTCCTGCATAAAAAGTGCCACAAGTGCTATAGGACTATTATTGTGATGCTGACGACTCTGTCATTAGGTAAACCCATACTGTTAGAAAGGAAGTTTTTTGTATTATGTGCTTTCAAAAAGTCAAGAGTCAACTATTCATGAAACAATGTGTTGTGTACATCTAAAAATCATGCAGCATTAACTCATTCAGGTTTTTCCTTAGGCTCTGTCTTTATAAAACACACCATGCATTAAAAAATATTAAAAGACAAATCATGCTTGACACACCATAGTACACTTGGAGGTGGCATGGAGATGTGCTGCCAAGCTGCAGGCTGTGTCAGAAACATTAACTTTGTATCGTCTTGTGACATATATGCTTATATATTCATTTAATTTCCCCCGGACTGTCAAGAGCTTTAGAGAGCATTCATCAGAGTGAGCAGTTACCAACAGTCCCTGTATAGCTGTAACAGAATCTTACATAATCTCTCTTGATGTGGAAAAGTGTGTTTTGTAAACAGAGTACGTTTCTTTAATTTCTTGTGTACAACATATTTGCATCAATTGCACTCTTGTTGTTTGGATCCAAAGATGCCATAGCTGTCAAATGCCCCCTGCCCACAACAACATTAACTCAGACACACACACACCTACAAATATAGAAATGTGCACCCCTGCCATCAAGAAAATCCCTTCCACATATGATTCAGCATATTAATAATGGATTTTGTTATACTGCTGAATATATAAAAGTGTAACAAAATGCTAATTTCATGTATAGTTGTACCACAATTATTAAATTAAGCTCCAGGTCAATAGGCTGCTATTTGTTTGACTGACGTCTTTAATCTGCTGGAATATTCTAATAGTTTCAGCCTTATTTGTTTATTGAGTATTTACTTGCTAATAGGTGATTTAATTGCTCTAAACAAACGATATCTTTCAGAAACACATTTCAGCACTGCCCAGTGCTCACATCCTTGAACAATGACAAGCTTTCAGGGAGGACAGAATTAAAATTCAAAGGCAAGGCTGTTCAATTTAGTTCCAGGAACCGCTGTGTGAAAAACACTTGACTGATTTTAATCACATTCTTAGTTATTTCAGCTTAGAGCTCGGTATGACTTTTTAAAAGCCTGTGGTGATTTTCTCTTCAGTTTCTATAGTGCAACAGCACCATCTAGAAGGTCTCTGCAGGTATTATCCTTGCTCACGGAAACCATTTGATATTCCCGGCCTTCACAGCACTGCTGGAATAGCAAGCATTTATTTGCAGAATAGGTTTTTGCTAAGAGTACTTTATCTCCCTGTCTGTTATACACTCCACTGTGTCAGGATTATTGTTGCTTGTCTGTACTGTTCAGTTATAAGACAGCCAGGAGGAATGAGTCATGGGATATGATTGGCATTAAGGAAATACAACAAAACCTCCATCTGAGAGACATTGCAGCATTTAGTGTTTGGAGTGTAAACAGAATTTGCATTAAAAAGCTTGCATCTATCAAAATGTTAAGACTTCTGCCATCTCAGTTATTTTTTATTTAAACATCTAAAATAAGGAATGAAATGATTGCTTTATTAGATCAAATAATGGGAGAGATGATGAATCAAACAAGCATATGAAGTAATGCTACTAAAGGAGTGCGCACAATTATGTAAGACTTTATAATTTCACTAAACCTTTCGTTATAACTCTATTTTTTTCTGAACAACATTTATTGGACAGCTGTAATTAGGTTCTTCACAGAGACATTTTTTTATGGGCTATTTAAATACACAGTATGATGCACCATTAAAATGTTAGATGGTACACAATGAAGGATGTATTTTTCTCCCACTCAAATACAAGCTGCTTGTGTGAGCCTCAGCGGTAACATAAACAACAGAGACAGGAACCATTCCTCACAGCAGGTACTTTCATTTTTGATTAAATTAAAGTGCAAATGCTCGAGGACTTTTACTTTAGTCAAATTTAAATGCGGAATGACTACTTGTAATTGCATATTAGTGAATAACTTAAACATAAAGGAACAGCTGGGTATATTGTTGGAGAATTAGCTGAGAAGGTCGATACCAATCTGTCAGTTAAATATGAAGCTTCAGCCAGGAGACAGTTGGCTTGGCTCCCGCATGTCACTGCTCCTGCCAATAAATAGATTACCTCATACACCGACACCCCCAACTCAAATACATAATGCATGTTCATTTCTTAAGAGGTGCTGTTGAGAGGGGTGGGGGTTGTGGATCTAACTCAGGAGCTGTATAGGCTAACAATTTCCAAGCTGCTTCATATTCAATGGACACACATGAGAGTGGTATGATATCTTCTTGTTTAACCTTAGAAAAGAAACAAAGTTAGCACATTTTCCAGAATGTGAAACTATTCCTGTGAAGGGTTTTAGGTTGTTACATTTTTTTTGGGCCCCCTACTATCTCTATCTCACACTTTCAGCTGCATCTCACAGTCTTCTTCTAGGGCAAATATGAATATATGTTTGGGGATTATAGCTTTCATGCTCAATAGTGACTGTGCTTAACACCCCGATGTAGCTATTTGAATAGTAACATCGCATTGGAGAAAGTGAGATACTTATCATTTTATTTTTACTCTGAAACCATCTAACATCTAACCATCTGTGCATTTCTTAACCCTTGTGTTATGTTCACATTTCGCACCCTTTGGTAATGTTCGGGTCAAATTGACCCGGGACATATTTCAGGGTTTAAAAAAATACAGAACTAAATTCAACATGCACAATTCCTTATATATATTGTTTTTAACTCATTCCCCAACAATATAAATGAAATATATGATTAGTTTTTGAAAATACTCTTTGCTAGATCAAATTTTAAAATGGAAGTGTCCATCGTTTTTTGTGATAAAAATATAATTTATGTTAAAAAAAATAAAACTAGGTTTACGTTTTGCTCATGCTTTTCTAGGACAAATGTAAATGAAACCTTTATTCATTAATGTTTATTATTTTTAATCTGTCATATAATAATCAAAGCCCTGAAGGAAATAAAGCAATTTAACAGCAATTAAAACACAAGAAACACACATCCAAAAGTATTTGGCTGTGAAATATAGAGATGATGAAACATCCATATAAATGACAGATATACACACAAAGCAAATAAAAACAATTAACAGTCACTATTCATGAAATACAGTATATCCGAAAAATATATTGATGAAGTGACGCTGCAGAACATCATGTGAGTCAATGGGCAAGTCCGTTTAGGAAACACATGATGTACAGAACTTCTTCGTGTGTATAGCACATATGTACTTGTTGCAGTTGCTGCATGTAGTCTGTGTCTTGGAGTCCTTTGAGGGTCTACAGACCTGACAGCGCTTCCTTTTGCTGGCACAGGGTGCAATCTAGAACAGTAAAAGATGTATTAGTTCAGAAATTGTTTTCACCACATCTCCTAACACTGGAAAACACACACACACACACACACACACACACACACACACACACACACACACACACACACACACACACACACACACACACACACACACACACACACACACACACACACACACACACACACACCACTTACTTCAGGCACTGCAGGTTGTGGTTGTGTTGGCCTTGCAGGTGTAGCAGCAGGAGTTGCCACCATCTTCCTCAATATAGCAACAGAGGCTGGGTTCCTGGGCATGTGTTGTCTTCGCTGCATGTGAGGTGTCACCAGTGCCTTGCCAAGCTCCTCCAGAAAAATGCGTCTTCTTTGGAGCTTCTTTTGGTTCCATTCTGGGTTTATTGCCATCCAAAGTGCAAAGGCATTGTAAGCAGAGACATCCAGGATGTTGTAGAATATCACAAGTGGCCACCTCAAGGTCCTTCTTTGGCAGCTGTAGCAGGACAGCAGCTTGTCCAAGTTATCTACTCCTCCTTTGGTGGCATTGTAATCAAGTATTATATCTGGCTTACGGTCCTCACGGCCACTGATCTTTGCATCTCTGTGTAACGTGCTCATGAGAATGACATTTCTGCCCTTTTTTGGTATGTAGGATACCAGGGCAGTGTTGTCCGTGAACACAAAGTCGGAGGAATGAACTGGCCTTTTCTTCACCGTTATAAGATGAGGGGGAAGCTCTGTCTTGTTTTTTCGTACTGTTCCAATCATTGTGACTTTTCTTCTGAGAAGTTCTTGTCCCAGGCTGTGCGATGTGAACAAATGATCGCAGGTGACATTGTGGCCACTGAGGCCCTGCACCATGTCAAGCACCACTCTTGCCCCCTGGTTTTTCTCAGGCACTCCTCCCGCTGTCTTCCCTGTATACATTTGCATATTCCATGCATAGGATGATACAGCATCGCAGGCAGCCCAGATTTTTATTCCATACCTTGCTGGCTTGGAGGGAATATACTGCCTGAAAGGGCAGCGGCCTCTAAACCCCACAAGCCATTCATCCACAGTAACATTTGGCCCAGGGTTGTAGAGAGATGGAAGCCGCTGCACCCACTTGTCCCACACTGTGCGGATTGCTGCCAACTTGTCCCTCCGTCGTCTAGCAGGCCTGGTCTCCCTGTCATCAAACCTAACGATCCTTGACAAAATATGAAAAGTCTCAAGAGACATTGTTGCCCTGAAAATGGCTCTCCCTGTTTCAGCATCCCACAGACTCTCAGTGGACTCCCCTCTTGACCTATACACACCTGCAAGAATTAGGATGCCAAAGTATGCATGCACATGTGTAATATCCAACTCTTTCCATTCCTTCCCAAAAACCCGTCTCCCCTCAAGATTGGTCATGTCCAATATGATGTTTTGTATTGAGTCTGGCATCAAAAGCTCGAATGATGACTTGATGTCATGAACATGCGTCACTGCCATTCGTGTCGGCCCAGGTACCATCCTTATTATATTTGCAGACAAGCGAGTGGGCTTACTTATTGGGGATGAACACCATTCAATCCTGCCGTTCTTTGACATGTATGTCTTCACCTCTTCTTCTACTGTGGCTGGCTGTGGGGGTCTTCTTGCGGCTGGCTGTGGGGGTCCTTCAGCGGCTGGCTGTGGGGGTCTTCCAGCAGCTGGCTGTGGGGGTCTTCTTGCGGCTGGCTGTGGGGGTCCTTCAGCGGCTGGCTGTGGGGGTCTTCCAGCAGCTGGCTCTGAGTCAAGTTCATCTTCCAATTCGCTGTCAAATTCTGAGTTTACTTCCACATTATCCTCATCTTCAGAAATGTCTTCCTGTTCCACTTCACCGTGTTCTTCTAATGCATTCCACTCACTCTCATCCATTATTAGCTCCAAGGCTCTTTGAGCAGAATATCTTTTGGCCATTTTGCTGGTAGATAATTGTAGTTCTGCACTACACTGTAATGTGAGGTTATGTCTCTGTTTAGTCCCTCCTCTGGGGTGCAGGTGCGAGGGGGACTGTGGTGTGTGTGTGTGTGGTGTGTGTGTGTGTGTGTGGTGTGTGTGTGTGTGTGTGTGTGTGTGTGTGTGTGTGTGTGTGTGTGGTGTGTGTGTGTGTGTGTGTGTGTGTGTGGTGTGTGTGTGTGTGTGTGTGTGTGTGTGTGTGTGTGTGTGTGTGTGTGTGTGTGTGTGTGTGTGTGTGTGTGTGTGTGTGTGTGTCTGTGTTTCTGTGTGTTTTTCTCTGTCTGTCTGTCCTGGTATTGTATGCAGGTCAGATTGACCCAAACCTCTTATAAAGGATATAAATGCGGGTGGGCATTTCATAAGTGGAAAAAAATAAAAACAATTCCACATGTCCTTCACAATAAATAAGCCCCGGCCATTGAGTTTCAGGTTGAACGAAAATATCCTTATATATTTTTTTATTCATTGAAAATGGAAGTCGGGTCAATTTGACCCGAACACCACACAAAGGGTAGACTTACATACCCATTCAAAGGAGAGATGTTGGAGTCTGTGTGTCGTGCGTGAGCTGCTTTTCTACACAGTGCCCCTTACTCCAAGACATCAATAGTTCTGGGCTCCTCTCTCTCACATTGCTCTAATGAAGCCATTTATAGTGACAAATGTGATCATCCGCCTCTCTTTCTTCCTGTCTCTTTTATCAACTATACTTGCAGCTGGTGTTCAGTGTGTGTGAGTGAGAGATGTGAGTGAGAGAGAGACACTATCATTAAAAATGTATAGCAACTCTCCAAGCACTGTCCTGACAAGCCACTCATGCTCATTGGGTATCAGTCATTAAAATGTAGCAAAGAGGCCAAAGCGTGGGCTACGTTGGTATCGGGTTTCTCATTCAGGATGTGGATGAATTTTTCAAAGTCCTATTACCTCTACAGGCACCGCTGCTGATGTCTCAAGGCTGTGTGCTCTGACGCTGCTGTTGTTTGTCTTTGCTGTTGTTGTAGCTAAGGCGTGACAAAAGCAGAATCAACAATAGCAACATGAGTCTCAGGGTGGCTATACTGATTCATTTATTACTGCTTGTTGACAAGGCTGATTTTAAAAAAGGTGAGTTGCTATTTGTTATCTTGCAAAGCTTAAATTTGATGAAAGTGCTTTGTTTTGCAGGTACTGTATATACAGAGAAAGTTGGGCCTCAATTGTTCAATGTCAGCTTGTAATACTACTTTCAGAGGTTGTATCAGGTTGCTGGAGAAAAAGTGTCAAATAAATAATTGAGCGAGGAAAGAGCTAAAAAGTATATTTTCCTTTTGATAAGAAATTAAACTTGAGTTTTGTAATTATAAGGTGTCAAATGTGGAGGAATCCTCTCTGCTCCGTCTGGTAATATCTCTAGTCCAAACTTCCCTGGCCTGTATCCCTACAACATCGACTGTTCCTGGCTCATTGTTGTGGCCGAGGGCTCCTCCGTCCTCCTCACCTTTCACCACTTTGAGCTGGAGTACCATGCCAACTGTGCTTACGACTACATCAAGATCTACAATGGCATATCCAAGGATGAAGGGAACCTCCTTGGGACATTTTGTGGTGACATCTCCCCTCCTCAGTTCACATCTTCTTGGAATGTCATGTCCATTATCTTCCATTCAGACCGCCATGTGGCCTACAGGGGCTTCAGTGTTGGCTACAGAAAAGGTAACTCATTATCTTTGATGCAATGTGACAGGGATCAGTGGGCCATCTGCCCAAAACTTGAGTTATTTTTTTTCTAGCTATGATAAAATCCATGACTTTAAGCTACAACTTCTTACCCTTAGGAGAATTTAGATATCACAAAATCATTATATAGAAAAAACTCTTAAGACATCCTTATGTCTCTGTAAGGCTGTAATTAGGCACAGTGGTGCTTTGAGCTAAATGTCAACATCAGCATGCTATCATGCTCACAATAATAAAGGAAGTTGCAAGCATTTTTATGTTTAGCTACAATGTCATCATCTGTGTTGAGTGTGTTATCATACTAACCTTTGATAATGAACCCTTAACTATAGGCTATAGGGATTGTCGTTGGAAATTAGACTTGGCACAACACTACACGAAAGGTTATTGTTCCCATTAACATCATAAGTGCAAGATGCATCTGAGTTTGCCTTCTTTTCTCTATAGATGTGTGTGGTGGAGTCCTCACAGGTCTTTCAGGTGTGATCTCCAGTCCAGGCTATCCTCTGGAGTACAGCAACAATGCTGACTGCTCCTGGGCCATCCACGTGTCCAACACCAGCGTGGTCACCTTGGTCTTCTTGGACTTCCAGCTGGAAAACAACGAGGGGTGTAATTTTGACTTTGTTGCCCTGTTTGATGGCCCGACAGTCACCCATCACCACCTGAGCAAATACTGCGGGGCAGATAGACCTCCTATCATTGTCACCACCTCCAATCATCTTCTGGTGCTCTTCAAGTCTGACTTCAACATTGGTGGGCGTGGGTTCAAGGCCTACTATTACTCAGGTAGGAAAGTTTAATGTAATAAGTTGTATTTGAAAATGCAATTTAAATTCCTTTGAGTATTTGACCCTATTGCCCCTTTATGCTTTTTGAATAACAACAGGAACTGGAAATGTAACAAAGGACAAGGTGAAATACTTCAATATGAGACTTTCAGGTTATCATAAAGCAACTGTTATTCAATAAAATCTAATTCAGAAGAGAAAATCTCCCATGAAAGAAAAAAATATATATATATATTACATTACACTGAACATTTGAAACAAGATAAAAATGACCTACAAAATAGCTCTAAAGATGTTGACGTCTGATGAATGAAAATTGAATACCAATGCAACAATGCAAATCGGTCATCACCGTCCCTACAGCAAGAAGAAAAAAATCCGACAGTAAAATTCCTTGAGTGTTCGAGCCAAAGCCCAGACTTAAATCCAATTCAAACACTGCATAATAACTTTTTAGACAGCTGATCACAGAATGTCCCCGTCTGACCTTGTCGAGCATAAACCAATTTGCAAGAGGATGAAAATCCTTCAACACAGTTGCAAAAGGATTGAGACAGATTTGAATTAATGTATCATTAATCCTCACTTATTTAATTTGTCATAATGCTTTTCACATTATTTTGAATCTATTTTGAATTCTGATGACCACACCAGTGAATGAACTGTTAGACAGTTTAGGATACTTTTACAAACATGAACTTTTACTTTTGTGGTACTCCCTTGAATCAAACATTGGAAGCAGCATCCTCAGAAAAGTAATGTGTTATAAATAGAGTTGACTAACTTATCTGATCAACTGTACTTAACAGATGAGTGCCAGCAGGTCCTGTCAGATGTAAACGGAAACTTTAGCAGCCCGCACTTCCCAAACATCTACCCAAACAACATCAACTGCCACTGGAGCATCACTCTAGCGGCTGGGTACCGCATCAAACTCTTCTTCCCTGTCATGGACTTGGAAGACCGCAACAGTCTGTCAGACGAGTGCGACTACGACTCTGTGGCAGTTTATGACGGGGAAAGTCAGACGGACCCCCTGCTGGGGTGCTGGTGTGGCAGAGATCACACCCCCTTTCTCGTCTCCAAAGGGAACAAGTTGCTGGTGGTCCTCAACACAGACAGAAATGAGGCTCACAGAGGGTTTACTGCTTCTTATCTTGGAGGTAAATGTTCCCTACCAAAGCATTTCATTCATTTCAGAAGGAAAAACTTCTTATTTATATCTGTACTACTTCTACTAAGGGTGCACCCCCTACTGCTACTGTCTAAATCTCAGCTAAAAATACTCTTGGCTAGACTCTAATATGCAACAATGGTTTCCATGTTGTTTAAAAAAGTTATAACTATGTTTTTGTACCCCTTAATCCAAGTGGTTCCTGTAAACATTAGCTGCACAAGATCAGAATTTACCATACTGATACCACAGCAGTCCTTGCCTCAGCTGGACAGAGAGAGCATCTACCTGGGAGACCCGTCCTGTACAGCCCAGCTCACAGCCACCTCATATAAGATACTTGCTCAGTTTGTCAACTGTGGAACTGCTGGACAGGTGACTATCCCGTATCCTGTCACTTTCAGATGCATCAAATTGGCAAAAATATTAACCATACTTTATCTGTAAAAGAGATGTTTCGTATGTCTTGCTTTTTTCTAATACTGTAACTCATGATCCCTTACAGAAAATTCGGAACATCACCGTGCTGGTGAACAAACTCTACATCGATTTCTCTGATGGGAAACAGCAGAATGTGCAGGAATATAGAGTGCAGTGCGACGCCCTGAGGAAGATAGCGTCTGTGTCCATCATTTCAGCGGAGGAGCGTCATCTGGAGGAGCAGGCCAAGCAGACTGACAAAAAAAGTCCTGAAGCTCCAGGGGGTCCAGAAGCGGTGCCTCATGATCTGAGTGATATTGTCTTTATTAGCATCTGTGTTCTGGCTGTTATTCTCATGGTGATTGCTATAATTTGGCTGGTGCTGCTTTAGTAATATATGTTAATGATCTTATATGACAAAAGAGGACTCAAATGCTTAAGTTGGCATATTTTCAATCATATTTTTTTATAAAAAAATGTTCACCAATAGTATAACAACACATCATTTACAAAAAACGTCTATGATTCCAGATAAAAGACGGCATTATCATCACCATCAACAATAAATTATTCTTGACTGTGTTTTACATTCAGTTATGAAACAGTGTAAGGTTGCTGATGTGCCACAAAGTGTAAACATATTTTGTATCTCCTTTACAGAAAATAATAAAAAGATTAAAAAATCAAATGCATCAAAAAGATTTGCAATGTTCAAGTAAAACCAACCAGAGGTCTTTACACCAGTTATTTTTTGTATTTGGAAACCAGCTGGTTGACTGACATTGAGTTGTCCTTCACTTGAGTTCTGATTTCTGGGTTGTGTTTGAAGGCAAACACCAGCGCTCTAACGGTCCGTCTGTATGAACCGCTGAGTAACCGGGAGCTCAGGTGAAACACTTCTCTCTCAATGTTGTCTATTAGACCCGAATCCTCCTGTAGGCCAGATAAGAAAATAAAAAGAACCAGAATACATTAAAAAACAGGCCTACAAAAAGATGTCAATGGTCTTGAATCAAACGCACTGTGTATTTGTATAAAGAGTAACATGGTGAGAAAGAGGTTTTTTCCAATCAAAATTATACTTGTAGAATGTATTATACATTAGTCATCAATTTATATTACCAGACTACCGCAACCGGTGTAATGTCAAATGTAAATTAGATGCGAGGTACAGAATAAGTAGTAGGCATCACATTAGACTTCACTGAGCCGCTCCTTCTCACCTTGACCTCCAGGGCCTCAGACATTAGTCTTCTGGCGTTGCTCCGGAGTCCTTCAGATTGTTTGTCGGAGCGCACTTCAATAGACGGCTTATTGGAATTCTCCTCAATGAATGTCCTCCAGTCAGTGTAAACCTTTGCTGCCAATGAACTAACTTCAGGGTCCAGATGCTTGCGCATTTTGTTGACAGTGTGACCTTAGAAGAGAGAGAGGTTTTCATAATGTGTTGAAATAAACAATGTGAATCTGATTCAGGGCCTGGCAGGTATTAGTGCTGATGTAACAATGCATTCAACTACAACTCAGGACTTGAACCTAGGGCTGTGCGATATGGAACAAATATCACCATGTTTTACAACACAATTGCAGGGTAAACTATTGAAGCTTTCACCAAATATTTAAACAATCTAATTTGTGGTTATAATGAAAAAGTGTGTAAAGGCAAATCATTGAAGGGCTAGTACAGTCTGGTTAAGTTCAGAAAATAATATCCATTTACAGTAAGCAGCCTTTAAAACCAGGAAAAGACAGTTAAGCAATATTACAATATCCAAAATGTAAGAAGATATCTAGTCTCATATCATGATATTTATGTATTATAGATATATTGCTCAGCACTTGTTGTAACTATGCAGTAGGCTATGTCAATCTTTGAGATATTAATTAAATTAGGTGGTTGTTATACAATCAGTGCTCAGTACTGTACATGCTTAAGATGTATAATACATGTTTATGCTTTCCATATCAGCACAGCAACCAGCAAATTGTAAAATAACTTGTTGGAGTTTCCTTAATTTACCTATTTTAGTGGACTTGAGCACCTCTCTGGATGGGATCTTCTTGCCGAGCTCTGTGAGGGCAGACAGCAGGTTGTCCTTGCTCTGTTCTGGCAGCTCCAACATGGACTTGTAGCGCATGATATCCTCAATCACAACCACCCTCTGTCAGCAAAACACAAGGGCAATGAATGACCAGAGTAAGTATGACACAAAGTAACAGTGACTTTTCCTGATCATCACATGTAGGACTCATATCTCACCCGTAAAGATTCAATTGTAGTTTGTTTGTAAACCTTTCCGTTGCTTTTCGATTTTGTAGGTGTTTCACCCTTGGGAAGTCGCACTACAAACTTGTCCATCTTCAAAAACAAAGTAGCAAGATACCTATTAGATTAAGACAGGCAAATTGATAAAGACTGCTGTTAGCACTTAGGTATAACGTTGCCCAGCTAATCTCCTCAGCAATTCAGTGAATTGAAGCCATTGTCAGCTTGATTCAAGTCATTCCTTCATACTACACTCATTACAAGTTTCCTTCATAACCACAACTGTGACAATCAGTTTGGTTGGTATTGCTAGCTGCAGCTGAATTGCTAGTAAACAGTAGCAACCGATGTTGCCTTCAGGTGCTGGAGACATTACCAGAATACCAGTATGCTTGTTGAACCCGAACCAACAAAATGGAAAGTAAATTGTGCGGAAAGTATTGTGCAATACATACAAATGATAAGAATGAATTCAGAAATACAATTGTAATATTATTAAACTACAAAAAGCTTCAATATTCAGTGTTTCTTATTCTCTGTGTAACATTAACTCTTAATTTGAATTCCTTTTTTAATTAGCTAGGTATCTCCTAAAAGTCATGGAAATAAAACATTGTTGGTTCATAAAATAAAAACATGCTGATTCTCACCCAATTTGTTGTTTAATTATCTATCATGTGAAGGATTTAACAGTTTACGAGGAACACTCAAACACAGCAAAACATTCAGGAAGTCTCGCGTGAGGCAGAGTTCCCGTGATATAACAGGCCGATTAGGGAGGAGGAAGAAGAGCGTGTTGTTTGTTTAGGTTTTCGCAGACAAAATGGGGACTCTCTCCTCCTTTGTTTGTGTGTTAGGACTTTTCGTCCTGCTTGCGTTCACATCAGCATCTACTGATGCTTTCGACAGCGTGTTGGGAAACACGGCATCCTGCCATAAGTCATGTGAAATGACATACAGTTTGCACACGTATCCACGGGTAAGTACTCCTTCCGATGAGGAAAGTAATGTCTGCTAGTGTTAGCTAACGTTGGTAACTTGGTTGAGCAGAAGTGTAAACCTCACTTTGTCACAACGCCTTCTGTCTTGTTAAATGTTGCGAAGGAGAGCTCATGCAAAAGTTAATGGCGTTATATATTTCACGGTTGTTGTTTGTGTTGCCATTTAACTGGTCCCGTGGTTTGTTTTTTAGGAGGAGGAACTGTATGCCTGTCAGAGAGGCTGCCGTCTGTTCTCAATTTGCCAGTTTGTCCGTGACAGTGATGATCTGAATCAAACCAAATCCGAGTGTGAATCAAGTAAGTTATGCATTTAGCTACTGACCTATTTTATTCACCAATGCAAAGTGTCCAGGCCTTTATGACACCATTCTGAAGTCATCACCTACTGTAAAGCTGTAAACAGGTGCGCCTCCTCATAATAAACCCTGGTATTGGCACACCCAATTGCATAAAAGGTAGACTAATTCTACTCCTTTTGTCAAACCTGTTTCAACTGTTACTTCTCTTTAACATTTTTTACAGCCTGTCGTGAAGCCTACACTCATTCTGATGAGCAGTATGCATGCAACCTGGGCTGTCAGAATCAGCTTCCATTTGCTGAGCAGCGAAATGAGCAGGTACAATCAAGTGTGAATCAATGAGTAGCATGTAGGGATGGATGTACACATCTCTCAATAAAGAACTGTTTCTCAGTATTGCTTGCTTTTGCTTTGCAGCTGGAGGCCATGATGCCTAGGATCCACATGCTGTACCCCCTGACGCTGGTCAGAGGACTCTGGGAGGATGTGATGACTCAGGCTCACAGCTTCATCACCTCCACGTGGACTTTCTACCTCCAGGCTGATGATGGCAAAGTTGTCATTTTCCAGGTATTGTACTGAGTAGGGAAAACACAACAGACTAGGCAATCTTATCCAACATACTGTTTGCAAAAATGACCCTGTTAAACATATTCTGTGTAACAGACTGAACCACAAGTCAAGTTTTTCACCCAGTTTGAAGTAGAAAAAGAAGTCAAAGAAGAGCCGCAGAGGAGCTGTAAGTCCTTTTTAATTTAATTTTCTTAAAATACACCTTATGAATGAAGTTGTCGTTATTCTCTGCATTTCTTTATTATACGTATAAACGTGTGTTTGGGTATGGCCAGTATAGTCTTAACCTAACCTAGTGTACTCTTCTGATCACCCAAAAAATGCAATAGAGAGCCACATAGCTGTACTGAGTGACATGTTTGTTATATTGAACACGAAACATTATTTTTAACCAATCTCACATACATCATCCTGCCACAATATATGCTCAGACGAGACCACCAAACGCTTTAGTGACTCCGTTTTGAGTAGCATTTTCTAGAAACTACATTGCCCAGCTGTTTTGCATAATAATTAAATGTAATGAAAGTATATCTCTTTGGGCAGTCTTTACTAGTTTGCATCTTCATATACGGAGCAAATGTTTAACCTCTTTTTCTCCTTTTCTAGTCCCAGGGTTGGGCCCATTTTACAAAGAATACCACCGCACTTTAATCCAGGAGAGGGACAGAGACATGACCGGGGACCGCAGCTACGATGATGGATACAACCTCTTCAGCTGCCTTTCAAGGTTGGTTAGCACACATTTATCTATTTGTCAAGGGGGTTTTTAACTTGCTTTGCAAAGCACGATATTAGCAACGCTGCCTACACAAGCTCTCTATTTGTTATGTCCTCCTCAGGAACCCTTGGCTACCAGGGTGGATCCTAACCACAACCCTGATCCTGTCCGTGCTGGTCCTGATCTGGATCTGCTGCGCCACCATGGCTACTGCTGTGGACCAGTATGTACCTGCTGAGGTAAGCTCTGTGTTTTTTTTTATTGGCTCTCGGGTTACTTTAAATCAAATTTTAGACATGTCCAATCCTAATTTTCTTGCTGAAATAGATGAGGTGATTAATACCCTTTTTATATCTGTAGTGTAAATATGTGGCTGGGGCAAACAACTAGTTGGCTTCAAAAGGTATATTAACGCATATAATGTTTGTTAAATCTGTACAAAAACTGAGATGTAACATCTGGTTGCCTAGCATCTGTATTTGTAACCCTTCTGTTTTCGTATGGATTAAATAAACAAGATTTAACATGTGAGCTTTTGAGGTGATGTTAGGCACATTTTGAACCTTCGGATAGATCATCGCGAACTGTTTCCAGTCTTTGTGCTGAATTAAGCTTCATGTTAACAGTACAGGTGTGAAGGTAGCATCGGTCTCCTCATCTGGTTCGCAGCATTAAAGTTAATGAGTGTATTTCTCAAAATGATAATTATGATTCTATTGAGTGAAACGGGATCTGGTAAATGCAGAACTTGATTCTTAATTGATTCCTTACGTAACATCTTGCTTCATAATAAAGTTGAGTGTAGTTATTTTCAAGGTTGTGATTATGTTTACTTCTGAGTACTGTTTATATTCAAACTACATTCCAATCATTTCTTTATTCTTCCTTTTTAGAAATTGAGCATCTATGGTGACAGGGAGTATTTAAGTGAAAAGAAGCTGACTCCATATCCAGCCTCCTCCCTGCTGATCATTACCTCCAAAGGCCCTGAGGAAGAAGCCGGGCCCCTCCCTTCCAAAGTCAACCTGGGCCAGTCTGACATCTAGAAGCCAAAGCTGTAGCAAAGAAGCCATTTCCTCTTTTAATGAATAATCTTTAGTTGATTGTTATCCTCTGGCACAAGACACGTGCTTCCTTTGGTCTAAACAGGAGTAACTGCATTACTGATATAATGTCTCCTTTATTAATGCTTTCTAAATTAGATTGATAAAGGTTTTTTTCTGTATATTGGTATAATTGAGGCATTATAATATAGTGATGGCAGCAGTCAAATGTTTTGGAAGTTTTCTTTAAATGCAATGTGTGCGTTAGCTGGTGGTGTTGGTGTGCTTGTTTTCTTGAAACATGTTGAAATGAACTATTTGTGACTTGAAGTGATACAGGTTTAATCCCATACCCTCAACTTTTAAGTAAGATTGTGCTAATATTGCAGACTCTCCCTGTTTGTTCATGCTTTCACTGCTATGATTTACAGATGATATTGAATTTTACAATAAAATTGTATGTTCTTTATCTTAACTAATGGAGACGGTACACACAGTATGTCTTTCCTGCTTCACTGTTGTCTGTTCTTTTAATGATGGATCAGAATTAAATACAATGGATTGACATGGGTGTGACTTTTTTCAATCATTTTATACTCTAGCTTTGGAATTGGACTCAATTGGTAAATACATTTTGAACAAAACAATGTAGCTGTAAAAGTAACCAACGTCATACATTTCAAGGGGATACATTCCTAAAATACTCCTTGTTTTAAATCTGAAAAATGTCCTTAAAAAGTCAAACTAAACTTCAGTATGATACCATATTTCTTGATCAAGTTACACTGCTGTAAATGTCATCTTTGGATCTCCAACCTCTATTACAGTGAACATGCTAACATTTGAGCATGATCTGCAGCACATTTAAAGCTCTAGTGACTGCTTCCAATTAAAATCATTACACTTAGTCATTTAGTTATAGCAGTTACAGTTAGAATAGCACTAGTTTCCTGTGTAGTGACAAGTCAACTGTCTTGGGGCTTGTGTGCTGTTATGAATCATAACACATGTTTACCCTTGCACTGGAATTATAATCTAAGGGTACAATTTTATATTTTTTAAATCAACAGCTACAGTTTACGTAGCCATTTTTGGCTTTAGTGTAAATCTTAAATATGGCATGACTTAAAAGAGTGTGAGGACTGCTCTATGGTGGCATTTCAAAGACACAGCAATTACACAATACATACAAGATGTTATTCATGGTTGAATGAACCTGCTGGGTGGCCAGCACACACACAAAAGATCTGCTAGATCCCCTATTAACCCTCTTTTTCTCCAACTCTGTGCTGCATACTGTGTTTCTGTGTTGGAATACTACCTAGCCTCCAGGTTTACTGTGGTAATTTGATTTACAGCGGAACTGCTCCCATTTAATACATCAAAGTCTGTTTACAGGTCTTGCATATGTGAAAAAAGATGATGTATAAAGCGTTTTGTGGCTTAAGGAGCTTAGCAAAGTGTGATAAATTGCCTACAGTGGTGTCGCTTGTATCAATTCGGACTGAGGAATATAAATTTGGAAATTAAAAAAATATTTGGTTGTGGCATAAAACCATGTTAGTCACAGCCCTCCAGTCCAGAGGTCTAGCCGCTGCTGTTGACACTGGGTTTCAGTGCTGCAAATTCTGTTTAAATATTAGAATCAATTTCAAACACTGTTAGCATGGAGCTGTTTCACTGCAATATTCCACCTTGCCCTGTAAGTAATTAAGTATTGATGCAATAGGCAAAACAATTGCCATATTTTGTATTAAGTGCACTGTTCAAAAATCATCTAGACCGTTTCCAAACAGCAAAATTAAAGGCAAGGACATGGAAACGTACACAATACTAAACTTTATTTATAAAAATATATATACATAACACCACCTGTATCCAAGACGGTTCAACAGTTTGAATCTTCTTGAAAAACATTATTGTAATTTGTACTTATGTGTTACCAGTTAACCTGCATACCAAAGCTGCTCTCTGCTCTTTGTGACATGCTACGAGGGCGAATAGTTCAGTAGTTGTTCAACAAGTCAAGGTCCTCTGCAGTAAGAGCTGATGAGGGAAGACGTTTGGTTGGAGGACTTTGACGTGAACTGTCACACCTCTCTGACTGACGCTGCCTTTTTTTGATATTGTGCCAGGAAGGTTTGCCTTGTTGATTTGTTGTGGAAGGAGTCTGTTTCTCAGGTATGTGACTGTTTGCTGCAGGTCTGAAGAAATGCAGTCTCTCTCTCTGGGCCTCTTCCTCGCTCTCGCATACCAAGGGTGCTGCATTCAGTACGTCTCTGACAAACTTCTGCCTGCCAACTACAACAAAAACAAACACTGTAAAGTCTGTCTTAGACACTGTGTCATCATCATTAATTCTAAAAAGTATTACAATGGGAATGTAAGGTAAAATAAACTTACAAAAGTGAAGTGCTGATGTTCTGGATTCATCAATTTTCTTCAGTTTTGGCATTTGTGAGTTATTTGTTTCCCACTGGTTTACCACCTGGAAAGGAAACAATGCATTTATTCATGAGATGTGAACCAGCACTAAATTGCAACATTTAGCCTTTATTTGAAGAACAGTGCTTACATTACAGAAACGTGTTTCCTTTAATCATTGTCTGAATATATTTACCTGCTCTGCCCAGCCTTCTGTTTTACATCTCGAGTGATCAAAGCGGTCTAGTGATTTCTCAGAATAAATTAGCCCCAACAGGTCCCATATGGTGGTCTTCAATCCTGTGCCAAGCTAGAAGTATAAATTACATTTAGATGTCAGCATCACAATAATTTGCAGCTAAACGTAATGCACAGTAGTTAGTGTCGTACCTTCACACTGGTCCCAGATACATCAAGATTTTCAAGTTTGGGGAAGCATGTGATGTATCTTAAAGCCCTGACTGATATAGGGTTATCTGTGCAGGAAGAATAATAATTATTAAACAGGTAATGATGAATCTGAACCCGTTTTAATTGTGGAGGTGGTAGTATCTGCACTAAAATGGGAAAATAGTTTGGTTACTAACAGGAAACGTCAAGTAACTGAAGACAGTCCAGTCCTTTCCTCAGCATCCGAATAGGTGCAGTAAATCTTTGGAGGCCCACGTCTGACAGCCTGTTACCGCCAATGGAAAGCTGCATTAGGCTGCTGAAAATGAAAGGCAGAATTGTTAGTAACATAGCTTCATATATTTTCCACATCATATCTTTGGGACTGACAAATCAAGTATTACCTTGCCAATGAGCTTGATGATGTTAAATGCTGGAATATCTCATGATCATCACCCAGTCTGCAGCCAAACAGATCCAGACACTTCAGACTTTGAAATGTTTTTATTTCATCCATCCTCTCATGCAAGAGTGGAAATCTGCAGAAATGAAAATGACACAACATGCTGTTTCTGTCTCGGGCACATCAAACTGTGAGGCTGGATATATGTTGGCATGATAACTGACCTATTTCTCAGACAGAGGGATCCAAGCACCATCTCCCCATAAGCGTCACTGAATAACTGCAGGGCTTTTGAGGAAATGTCTGCGTTTAAAAATACACGATTCTCCTCGGCTGCTGCAAACAGTCTGTCTCCTATTTGATCAGGGAAGCCCACCAGAGAGTCCACATGGTGAATGTTGTCAGCTACGAATAACAGAGTGATGTCAAAGAGAGATTTGGTTGTGTATCTCAGACTTCCCTCTGCATTGTAGGTGAATATAAAGTTCTCTTTTCTCAGCACAAAGGGATTTGTCCTTCTGCATGATGACACAGGCTTTGGCTGGGCCAGGACTATGTCACTGACACGACGAAGGTTTCCTCTTTCTCGGACATAAATGGCGCTATTTTCCATCTTAACGTATTTTTGTTTTCCTGTAAGAAGGACACTCTTAACAGATGCACAAAAGGCAGCTTCCAAGTTGCGTTCAAAAACAACTTAAGCATTACAAAAAAAAGTACCTCACTTGTGAGCTAATCCATGGTCGTTGAATGAGCTAAAACCATGACCAAAAAGGACCCACAAGTCCTATGTGAGTGTCTTCTATTATCTGCTTTCTTTTCTCATCTTATTTGGCTTATAAAGCCAAGTTATTTACAACTTATGCTTGTATCAGAGTAAAGTACTTCGAGTTCCGTAGCCTACCGTGCAAGTTCACACGGTTGGTGGTGGTGGTCTTTGCTTCATAACTTCAAAATAAAATCCCAATGCTAATATAAACTTATTTCAAGATCCCCAAAAAAAATAAAAATAGATAGCAGATATCTTGCATATATTAACTTATACAAATATGTTATGCAACCCATCATGAAACAGTTAATTATATTTTAAATTGAAAAGGTTCAATATCTTACTTTGAAAAGGTTTCGATACAGGAAGAAGGCTTGTTGACATGCCCTTATATATCCGGTTCCGGCCAACGCTAACCTAGCTGAGAGAAATTAAATGATTTTTAGAGGCTAATAGATAATTTGGTAAGCATTAATTGTTCAGAAAATAACTGATACTGTGCACTATATTTGTTAATAAAACAGAGGCTGTCTTGATATGTTTACCCAGTCTGAAAATGATGTTATTAAGTTAGCTAATGTAATTGTTGGTGAGCTGTCAAGTGAGGAGTTGGAGTTGGTAGCTAACTTGAGCTAACTTATAACTTTGTTTATTTTTCACTGTGTTGCTCATAGAGTACACCATTTGTAACCATCATTCAGACACGGTCAACTTGGGGTTAAGCTATTTCAAACGTTGTTTCTTTATCCAACAGCTTACTAAGATTACTTTTGATCGTCTTTGTGAAACATAAACTTGCCGATAAGTTCCTGTTAGACGCTCCACGTCACGGACAGGGAATCCGTGTAAATGGCGTCGACTAATGATCCATTCCAATTTCAAGGTAAGTGTCCTCCACCATCCTTTATGTGATATGGACATGAAGTTTACTCAATGTTGATGTTATACAGTTTACTCGGCTCGCTCAAAGTCTCAATGGCACTTGTAAACCCACATCTCTCTAAACTGCTGCATTGTTATGCATCGGTAGCAACATCCACTTTTTTTGGATTCATATTTTCCATTTATCCTTGCTATGAAATTAGAATTTGAAGAAGCTGGCAATCTGTTGGAAGCCAATAGAGATGCAACCACTATCAACATTGAAGATGATGACATGCCAGAGAGGCAGAGAAAGGCTGCTGGTTTCACTCCGGATGTTGATGACGAGGACCCACATGCCAGTGATGACAAGACAGAGGTCTGCACAACAATAACACTTTTTTCAAACGTATTTCTTACTTTTTGAACTATGGACTATTCAATGTTGTTGCATCGAAAACGTACTTTATTAATGTTGCCCTTCTCTATTTGTTTTATTAAAGCTCCTCTCTGGGCAAAAGAAAAGTGCCCCCTTCTGGACTTTTGAGTACTACCAAAGATTTTTTGACATCGAGACCCATCACGTAATGCATTCATAACTTGTTTTAACACTGTGATATGTTGTCTTATAATATGGAGTTCAGAACATTAATAGATTTGATTAAATGTGTAATGGTTATTAACATTTGTTTCAGGTGAAGGAAAGAATCATTGGATCCATGCTGCCATGGCCTGGAAAGAACTTCATTCATGTCCACCTTCGTAGAAGTCCTGATCTTTATGGTTAGCACTTAAACAGTTTCACATTCAAGTCCTAATTATTAGAGGTTGTCCGGCTTCTTCTAATTTGGAAAAGAAGAGAAGTTTCCCTGTTTGTACTGTTGATGTAATGCTGTACTTGAATGTTGTACCACCAAATGGGCACACAGAGTTTCTGATGCCTGATATTTGTGCTTTCAGGACCATTCTGGATTTGCACCACCCTTGTGTTTGCTCTAGCTATTAGTGGAAACTTTTCCAACTTCCTTCTGAATTTAGGCAAACCAGACTATAAGTATAGCCCACAGTTTGGAAAAGGTAAGTGCTGTTATTTTTTAATATTATGGCTCAACATTCTCAGTTTGAAGGTAAGATGGAACTGAACATTTGACTTATTCATTTGTTTGTATTTGATGTGTTTTCCAGTGACAATAGCTGCAACAGCGATCTTCAGCTATGCTTGGTTTGTCCCCCTTGCCCTCTGGGGTTGCCTGCTCTGGAGAAACAACAAGATCATGAATTCAGTGTCATATTCCTTTATGGAGATTGTCTGTGTATATGGATATTCCCTTGCAATATACATACCAGCAGTGGTAAGACCTGATTTATTTTATCTCATAATAACAAGTGTAATATTGTCAATTGAATGATTACATCTAATAAAAAACGTTTTGATGATTAATGCTACTTTTCCCTGTATCATGAATACATTCAGAGCCTTGAATGTGTCTTGTAATGGAGATGAATATTAAACAATGCACTGTTCTTTCCCACACTAGGTCCTATGGATTCTCCCATTTGAATGGCTGAGGTGGTGCTCCATCGTGATGGCTCTCTGCCTCTCTGGCTCCGTTCTGGTGATGACTTTCTGGCCTGCAGTCAGGGAAGACCACCCCAAAGTTATTGCAGCAATAATGTCGACCATTGTTCTGCTCAACGTCCTGCTCGCTGTAGGCTGTAAGGTAATTGTGCTTGCTATACTGAAGCTGCTTTTACATCAGTTTACTGTTAGGATTTATTACAAACTTGGGAGCAATGGAAAATAAAACTGTTCAGGGAAATAAGATACAACATTTAATATCCTTCTTTGGCAAAAACACTTATTTATTAATCCATTCAATTCAAGCTGCTTGTCCATCTCCTTGTATATTGAGCCAATGAGAGACTCTCTCATTTGTCCTCAATGAACTCAGTAGCGTGGCCAAGCTTTGGCCCCTCTTGTCAATGTCAAACACAGACACTACACTATACTACATGGATAGCATTTTGTATATCCTCCTTGTGTGTTTCTGGGAAATGACTATACCTGATAGTGTTAAGTTCACTCCCACTGAGGAGACTCTCTCAATAGGAAACTGACTGCATTGGCTAACTGGTGTAAGAATGGGCTATTAGTCTAACTGTCAGCTGCACAGAGCTATCATATGTCTGGTCTATGTAATTGGTCTACAAAGTAAGCTTGTGTCTGAAGGTTGACAAAGATGAATGGATTGCAATAATGCAGCATTCTCTCTTGGAACACTGAACATTTGCAACACACTTACTTAAAGACACCGGCTTTTATTTTTGATTGATTAGTAGTTTCTCTTGATATTGTAAATGCCGGATTGTTTTACACTTGTTTGACTCCTGTCCTTGTTTGCTTTTCCAGGCCTATTTCTTTAGCAACCCAGAAGCAGCACTATCACCTGCACCTTCTGCTGCACTGGAGTTGTCTGCAACATGAAGCCTTTCATTGTCTAAAGGTAAACAATAGTGACACACAAGCCCTTTAAGCCATGATCCTTTTGTACATACACTAATAACCTGATAGGTGTGTGTCATCTTCCTCATCCTTGTACTTTTCATGGACTTTGTTTTATTCACATGCAATGGCATACAAAATGACCTCCTGCTATGGCAGTAGCTGCACTACACTGTTGGTCTATATTAGTGTTTTTCTCAAGTGTTTTTTTTTTTCCTTCTAACCTGCTAAAGTAGCACATCTGACACCGGACTTCCTTTACATGATTTCTCCTTTTCAAACCAAGTGTTATATGTTTTTTAAATTACATGTTCTCCTGTTGCCTTATTAGAGAGAATCAGGTTGCTGCAGTGATGAAGTAATGGGTCGGTTGGATTTCACCTGCACTCGGACATTCTGGCCCAAGACCTAAAACCCCAGTGTCAATGCTTGTTTCAATTGAATGACCTCTGGAAATGAACACTGGTACTAAGTATGTTATTTCTAATGGGATGGGTTCTCAGCTTCCTTAAAGATACATGGGGTATGGTGTTACTCAGCACATATATGATCTCTTGCAGTATGGCAGTTTTCTGCTTTATAGTCCTTTTTTCAAAGTACTTAAATAACTAGTCTATACAGTAATGTTGGTGGCATCAAAGTGATTTTGTATATACATTTTTTATACTCAGTTAATGGGAACTGGCTAGTTAATTTTGTGTTATGAAGATTCTTTATTCACAGCATAATAATTACAGGTGTTAGTGAGAAATTGAAGACTTGGACTTATTATGAACAATTTTAGTATTTTTGTCTCATCTTTTCTCTGATATAACCATAAGTGCCGCGAACTAATGCCAAAGACCCATTCTAAATGTCCAAGGCTGTTAAAATTGTGTAACTTTTTTAAATAATTTGTTTTTATTTGAATAACTGCATTTGATAAAATGTATAACATTGAATATGTTCATTTGCAATAAGTGTTTCATGGGTAAACAAATAAAATATGTTCTTTGTGGGACCCACGTTTTTGATAAAATCATCAATAATAAAGGTATTATAAAAAGATATTTACAGTCTAACCGGAGTGAATTTTCAATCGCAAAATGAACCGATTATTTGCAAACTGTTTTCACTCACATTAAAATACATACTACTATAAATCAAACTTTTAATACATGGGTAACGTACATTAAACAACATTAGATATTCAAATAGTTTTAAGGCAATCTAACACACTAACTATTTTTCATAAAGATATTAATTTAATATTTGCCATCTTTGTCTACTTCAAAACTCCTCTTGTGAACCTGAACAGTTGCACCATATAAATGCATAAAATGTTAGTTCACGACTTTTGTTCACCTTTTTTATATAAGTTTATATGTATGAAAACTCACCGAAGCTCCCACACGTCTAGACAACGTGATACACTTCTACCCGCTCCTGACAGCGGTAAAAGCTGCCAGTACATTTCAACAGTTGGACATTTTAAATATTGAAGGGATAGATTGTACCTAATTGGTATAACTTCAACATCTCAAAGAGAGCGTTCACTTTAAAAGTGGACATTTGGCTGCTGCTACTGTTTTCCAACTCATCCATCTTAACTGTCCTGCCTGATAGGATCTACTGTGTCACTGTTTGGATGCACACAGTGGAAAATGTTACTTATGTAATCCTGTGTACAAGCACACAGTGTGTGGCCATTGCACGCAGGGGGGAACTCCGTTAAGTTTATGATTTCCATTCGTTAACAGGGGCAACGTTTGCTGATTCATCAACAAATTAGGAAAAACATTTTGTCACTTGAAACGGTGTCAATGGATGGTGGTGCCCTAATTAATGGTCATTCTAGCCCCAGCTTTGAGTTACACAGGAGGTGCCTGTCAAACAGATAACCCTCTAGAGGAATGTTACCTGCCTCATCTGTAGCTGCTCCAGCTTGCGAAGTGGATTTACCAACATAATGCGCAAGAACTATTGGAAAAGTTTGTGAGTTATAACATTAGTTTGAAGCAATTGCCATTTTAATTTTCTTTTTTCTGATTTGGAGAATTTGCCACCACAAGATGGCCACTTCACAAGGGAAAGGTGAACAAGTGTCCAAATTTGAGACATTAAGACTTTTGGAGAAATGCAGAAAGGAAAGAGATGATGCCATGCACAGAGAAGGTGTTCTCAGAGAGAAACTGAGACAGTATGAGTCCAGGATGCGTTCAACTGATGCTCAGAAACAGAAGCTGAAGACATTGGCGGTTGAAAACAAGGAGCTGAGGAAACAAGTGAAGGGTCTTCGCACTGAGATTGGACTTGAGTGCAACCCTAAGTTCACTGGGAAGACCACAAAGGACATAATCAATGACATGCAGGATAAGGACCGTGAGTGCAGTTCCCTTGTGGAGAAGGCTGCCAAACTGAGTCTGACCATTGATGATTTGACCTATGAGTTGGCAAACACAGTCACATCTAAAACACTTTTAGAGGATCAAGTGCATTCATTGCAGCAAAATCTCAAGGATATGACAAATAATCAACGCCGCCTGCTGAAATTGTGGGAAGACAAGAAGGTCCAGAGGGATCAACCCGCCGCCCTCCCGGCAATTATCCAGAAACCTGCACAGAAACAATTTGTTCATAAAGCCATTCAAACTGAGATGTCTGTCAATTCATCGCAAAAGCTCCCAGTCAATGCTTTTGAGATCAAGCAATTCTCTCTGGACCATGACAAAAAGACAGTTTTGGATAAACACAGTTTCCCAAATTATGGAAATGACTTTCATCATGAAAATACATCTTTCATGCACGACGAAACCAATGGAATTAAGAATTAACTGTGTGACAGCCTGCAGTGAGAAAGTAAAGCGAGATAAAGCAGATAATTATTAGTGTGTGATATATCTGTAAATATCAAACAAACAAGTAAAACATATGCAATATAAAATAATGTAAAGCTGATTTCTGGCTTGTTTTGATACCTTCTGTAATTTAATTCTGTGACAATGTAGTTATTTCAGAATTTGTATCACTCTGTTTCAGTCAACATTTACCTGTAACAGCCTAGCTATACTTTGTTAGCTTGTACTTTTTAACCTAGCTTGAGTTGGACCGACTGGCCGAATTTAAAAATATGTTATTGTCGAACAAGCTCATTAAACTACAATCGTCTGGCTAGCAACAGGCAGGTACACGGACAACTCTTAACGGGGTCCTTCAGGGTCCTTTGAATGCATGTGGCGCGATATGGGAAACAGTGGAAAATAGTTTGACAGCAGGAGAGCCGAAGAGATTATTATCACCATTTGGCTCTCTATTTATCCAAGCATGTTTTCTGCTGAGCAAAGCTGTTGGTTTGTCCGCAAGGTGAGTCTTGAACTTAAGTCTTCATTCATAGAAGAGAAAAATGTATCGCGTGAGTTTGCGTTAATACATTACCGTTAGCCTCTCTATTTATGCTAGCTGTGGCTGTAGCTAATATTCAGCTTTCATTAATCCACACAAAAGCACCAAAGTTACAACAATATTAAGAAAAGTGGCACAGTTTAAACGCATATACCATACAAGAAACCGGAGTAATTTGAAAAAACTACATAGGATTATCAAGAGCAAAAAAGCTTTGTTTTGAAATAAAGGCTATGCAGCACGTTTGACAATTATAATACAAATACATCAACACATTTCAGTCTAAAGTTAAGTTTTTTAATGAGATGAGTTTAAAAGACTTTGAGAAGTTAGCCAAATTCAGCAGGAATAATTTTAAAAAGAGTTTGTTAGTCCTCTTGCACAAATGTAAACAGCGCTATGATTAAAACAAACATATCTAAAAAGTGAAAAATGCAATTGTTTAATTAATTTAACGTTTTTATATGACTATCTCAACATGAGAATATTTCAACTTAAAATATATTTGTATAGAATTGTCCAGATACGGATGTCTTTTGTTTCAAAATGTATGTACAAACTCAAAGAAGTTCTTACAACAAGGAAAACCAAATGACCATAGCTATTACTTACATTATGAATGAATCGGTAAGCATGTCAGAAATAATAACAACAATATTCATCCCTTAACTTTTTAAACGTATCTTCTCGAAGTTTTCAAACTGACAATGTGAGTTAACATTGTGTCTTTCTTATGTATTTAATATTGACTTGCTGTTTTCTACAGGTGATTTGCTGGAGAGCTGTGGCGAGTATCGCTTGGGCTGTCCTGTTGTTGCCCCCCATCACAGCAGTGTTTGTGCTCCTCAGCAGGTTCAGTCTGCTTCACCCCATCCAGTCAGTATCAGGTCAGTGGTCATTGTGATATGAGACTCATGACGATCTGAAGTTGTCTGAAGCTCACTGTAGACTTGTTTTGTACATGCAGAATGTCTGTCCTTCTTAACGAGTGCAAGTGCCATCTTCTCCTTCATCCTGCTGTGTGGAGTCATCATCATGGTGGGGTTCCTCAACCTGGAATATTATACAGGTGAGAGACATGATGTCGTTCTGAAATATTCCTGTGTTGTTGTTTTTGTTAAATAGTAAATGGCTTTGTCTAAAAGGATGTGCCTTGATAGTTTAGGCTTTTGGCTTAGCAGTACATAGATACATTACATGAGCTTATGCTGTATACAATACAGACTGTAGGGTTCATACATCAGAAGTGACAGCTCACTGCGAAAGTAAATCATTGTATCTGCAAATTAAATAATTGGAATAACATCATTTGATACATAATTTCCTTATCAGGTTGTTCATTGTAGAGTGATGAATGCATTTAAAGACAAAAACTCACCTTTTCTGGACATTTAACAAAATATATGTAATACTTTTCACACAGTATAACATACAGGGTTCTTACGGTCATTAAAAACCTGGAAAAGTCATGGAAATTCAAAATGCTAGTTCCAGGCCCTGGAAAAGTTATGGAAAACAATATTTTTCCCAAAGTTGCATCAAATATAATTTATATTTTATCTAATCGCCGAAATAGTAATACTATAATGATAATACATACTGTGTCGTATCGTAATGAAACGTAAAATGGCATTTAACTGTCGAGGTATTTTGCTGGTGAGAGATTTGAGTTGCTTTAGCGTGTAGAAGCTAGTAAGCCTATTTGATTCAGACCTTATTTTCCTGTTCCATGTTAAAATAAACCATTTTCAGTGGTACGCTGAAAAAGAGTCATTTATTTGGTCATGGAAAATTAGGTAAAGGTCATGGAAAAGTCATTGAAAAAGTGTATGAACCCTGAACATACATCAATCAGTATAAAGCATGATTCCAAAATGTGCACTCCTTGTCAATGATTCAAAATATACATACCTTTTTTTATATATCAATGTTGAGAAAAGTCTTGTGTTTGACAGGCCAATAATTGACATCTAGCATATGATATTCTTCGGTTGTAAATCTGTCGTTTCTTTTCAGTCATCCCAACGATTGCATGCTCGAAAATCGCCCTGTTGGGTCAGCTGCTCCACCCTCGTCAGTTCGTCAACTCCCTGGCCCACTGCATCATGGGAATAATCGTGGCTTGGTGTTGTGCCATCGCCATCGGGGGCAGATATGAAACGATCGCCTACCCTTGCACACCGGGTGATGGGTAAGCAGCACAACATAACTATCATGTTGACTATACATGCTTCCTCCATAGTCTAATCTCCTCCATTTGTTTTCAGCGCTGACAGTTCCCATCAGATGTGTCTGAACGAGCTTCACTTCATCCTTCTGCTGGCTGGAGCCTTCGTTGGATTATCTCACAGTATGCTGGGTGTGATCTACAACATGAACTATGTCCCTTTTCTCACTGTTCAGGTATGTGATGCGACTTTACTCATTCATCTCCCTAATGATCATTAGGCAAGATGAAATACCTAAGTTTGAATTAGTCTTACATTCTGTTATCATCCACTGTTAATGTTAACCCACTATTATTCCCTCCAGCAATACAAATACCTTCGCTTTAAGGGATCCCTACCTTCGTTGGTGAAGTGCAGCGCCACTCAGGCCCTTTACTCTGTCAGGAACTACATTGTTGTGTATTTCTTTTTGGGTAAGTCATTTCTGTTTACATTTATCATTTCACTAATACTCCCGCTCCGTAACCTTAGAATAAACTGCTATGAGAGGCTTGAATGATGTTATCTCATATCGTTTTTGTTCATAGCATGCTATTAGTTATTGTTCAATTATTGTACCTGGTCTTCGTTTTTAACAAAATATCAATTTTCTTATTAACAGGATACATTCCAAAAGCATGGATTTGTAAAACACTGAATCTGCATTTGAACAGGTCAGTGTGGCTTCTGTGTTATCAAGTCTTTACAATCTGTTCAAACAATAATACATGTTGATACAGCCCAGAGTTCCCGTTAGAATATTCAAAGGTCAAAGGTCTTCTTTGTTATTTATTGAGCTTTAAAACAAATTGATATGATTCTGATTAAACAAACTAATAATAGTAGATTAATTATTCAAACGTGTACAAACTTACAATAACACGGGAATAATAACCGGAGCGCTCTCTCCCTCTCCTGACAGCCGGTCAGTATCATGCAGCTCGCGGATCAGTAATGAGTAATGAGACAGTAAAACTAAACATATCTATAACTAGTTTAGGTAGTTTGAGAGGTCATTAAAATATCTACGTGTGATATTCTAACCTGAAGTGTGTGTTTTGTTCCGCTCACCGCTGCATGTGATCATGCAGAGCTGCGTGTCGACTCGTTAGCAGCAGCTGATCTCTCTCCCGTCAGATTAGACTTCACTCGCGTTTATGTCCATATCGATCAGATCCAGCTAGTTCTAGCTAATGATATGACTACCTGCTTATTAAAAGACACCTAAACAATAAGTGTCGCTATGCAACCGGGTGAGGCCACAAAGTATAGCGCAGCATTATGCATTTGTTTACATGCCCACCTGAACCCCGAGGCATTACCAACAGATCAACGCACAATCAACCCATACAGGACATCTCTTTCTCCACATTACGTGTTAGACATTAGAATGGACTATTCTTGTCTGTCACTGTGTCACATACTCTTTTGTCTGTCACATAAGTGGCGCAACTGACGCGGTATTGTGCTAAAGGGAAATTATTTTAACCGGACACTTTGACTGGAAAGATTTAGATCTGCCGGTCTTCAGCATATTTTACCGTTCATAGTCCGGTAATTACCGGCTAACGGGAACTCTGATGCAGCCACTCACTGCTGTTTCTTGGACTCCATTAATGTCTTTCCGTGATCCCCAGCTCTGTCCACCCTCTTGACAGCATAGCTGGACTGCTGGACCTCAACCTGCTCTACCAGCTGTGGGTCAGTGCCGGCTTCCTGCTCCTCACATGGCACGTCACCCTGCTGCTCTTTAGGATCTTTGTCACTGAGGTGTGTATGTCCATAGAAGACAACATTTATATAACGGCTAATATTTCAAAAGCAAAGGTCTCACGTTGTGGTTGGTTACAAACATATATGTTTTCTTCCATTCTGTTTCTCTTCTATACCATGTATCTTTCCTTCCGATTATATATTATTTACCTGTCTCAAGCTCATTCAAAGGTCACAGGTTAACATCAGTGCCAGCCGTCTGTGATGACCATTGACTCGGCCAAGTTCTGATAACCGCATCTGACTGCCACTCTGTGATTGCTATTGGCTTAAAAGTAAAGTGTTGTGTTGCAGGGACGACTTCAGTTTGCTTTTTAAATAATTTAGGGACACTAGGGGGCAATGTTGTCATAGCTTTGAGTGCTCAAGTGTCTGAAGTGCACTAGGCCTAACTTGTTTATAATATTCATGAACTTCCCAGGATTCATCTCAAGTGATCAATTGAACTTGCATTTAGTAGCTTGAAACTAATAATATTATCCTGCTGTTATCTGCAGGTGTACAGTTTTCCTGTGCAGTCTTCTTTTACCGAGGATGCCCATCAGTGTCTTCCTAAAGTTATTACCGGCAAGCAGCCCATGATATTAAAGGTGAATAAAACACATGGTAACTCTCTTCTCTGTGCTTCTAATTTTCGCATTTGGTTATTGTAACTATTCTTTTCTCCACATTTCAGTTTCTAGCTCTGCAGGACCTTGCTCTGCTCTCTCAACACTCCCCATTGAGACGCTCGGAGGTCTTCAGTCTCAGTCAGCCAGGTTTGTCCGCTAGAGGTCCTTTCTTTGACTGCTTTTGATTGACCTTTTGTAACATACTTCTTGACACACTTCAGATTGTATTTAAAGTAGAAAAATGTATTTATCTGCTCATTCTTGTCTCAACAGGTGGCCATCCTCACAACTGGAACGCCATCAGTAAGGAGTGTCTGTCTCTTCTGAATGATCTGACCCAGAGACTCATAGCCTATCATGACACTGTAGCAACCAATGGCCGGGCCAAATCCCTTCCTACTGGTAGTGAGAGGAAGACTTCATCTGAGACATCAAGTATGTTATTATGAAACATATAGAAATGTCATTGTTTTTTAGCTGTGCTCTTTATCCTTTTGAGGCTCCTCCCTAGCCATTGTGCATATAAGATAAACCTTTTGAATCTTACTCTGTGTCCCATTGTTCTTAATCAAATTAACCTCAGGTACAGAAGATCTGATGAGCCCGAGGCCCACGTTTCTGATGAAAACCCCAGCGTCAGTCTTTGCTCGCTCCATTGTTGGCACCTCACAGAGCCCTCTGACAGCGCCCTTCACTAGTCCTGACCCGGACAGCCCTTTTGCTTCTCCCGCTCTGCGGCGTCTGACTGCTCCTGCGGACCCGTGGTTCGGCACAGTGCAGAGCCCCCACGTCATGAGGAGACTCCCAAAACTCTGGTCCACCCCCACAGGTGAGAGGAGGTCACTCGGACGAAACACTTTGATCCAGTATTTACATGTTCTGAAACTAATGGTAGTATTTTGAGTCCATTCATAATATCACCAGAGGTTTTGACGCTTTAGGTATGACATTATCTCGTCAGGGTATAATTACATAGGTTCAGTAGTATTAAAATAAAAAATAGATATCGGCAAGTCAAGGTTTTACTGCTGGTTCCCCATTTGTGATTTAGTATCTCTGTTCAGATTCACAGGTCAATGGAAGTCCCCCAGCATCCCCTTCCTCAGTTCCCAGTCCCAAACAGGAACCGTCCAAACCAAGTCTCCTGGCTCAGTTCCTCCAAAACAGAAAAGAACAGGTATTTCAGTCTTGTCAATACAGAATGACAGTATCAATATAATTATGTGTATACAGTGTTGACAAAGGCTTTCACACATGTATTAACCTTGGGCTAACAAAAGTAATCCCACAGAGGGGTCTCTCTCTCTCTCGTCTGATTTTCATGATTTTCCAAAGCCAAAAACCCTTTACGCCGTGATGGGCCAGGGAGGCGCAGGTGAGAAAATGGACATAGTCCATCCCTCTCTCCCACTGCTGCCGAAACCCTCATCCACGCCTTCATCACCTCCCGTCTAGATTATTGCAACGGCCTCCTCTACGGTTCACCTGCAAAAATCCTCCAAAAACTTCAATATATCCAGAACTCCGCCGCCCGTCTACTCACCCACCCCCGAATCCGTGAACACATTACACCCGTCCTCATCAAGCTCCACTGGCTCCCCATCCCCCAGAGAATTCAGTACAAGATCCTCCTGATGACGTACAAAGCCCTCCATCACCTGGCCCCATCCTACCTGACTGACCTCCTCCACAGACACACTCCCACTCGCTCCCTCCGCTCTGCTACTGCCAACCTCCTGTCCCTCCCCACCCGGACCAACCTCAAGTCCTGGGGCGACAGAGCCTTCTCCGTTGCTGCACCCACCCTCTGGAACTCACTACCCCAATCCATCAGAGATTCTTCCTCCCTGACAGCATTCAAAACATCACTCAAAACCCACCTGTTCAACACTGCATTCAACCACTGACCCCCCCCCCCTATTTTCTCTTTTTGTATTTCTTTATCTATTTTTGTTTTCTCTTGTCTTTATTTTTCTTAACTCTCTGTCAAAGCGTCTTTGAGTTTCATGAAAAGCGCTATAAAAGTCCCATTTATTATTATTATAGCACTATTTGCGCCACTTTTTTTTTCACAGCTCAATCACACCAATCATTTCTGTGCTGCCACTGGAGAGATGAATCAGGAGGAGTGCCACAAATGTTAGGAACATGTGTCCTATCTGTAGCCTGGCTATTGATTTCCTACTTATGAAGTCACCATCTGGTGGAGTACAGAGATGATCAGGGTTTTCTTAGCCCAGGGTTAAGTGTGAAACGCCATTACTGCTACGTGTGTTTCATTTTGTTGTGTTGTTTTTAAAGCGAAACAACTTTACACTTAATTGTCCCATTCAGGTTAAACATTTCTTGGCAAAGCGCGTGCTGATAATGTATTTGTTTAACAAGGTAAGGATGTGTGGCATGTGAACACGGTGAGGGGTTCTCTGCATGTTCTCATCTTTAATCTACCCCCCCCCCCCCCACCTGCAGACATCACTAATTGATCACTGTTTGGATGTAGTTGTACACACATTACTAATGTAGCTCTTTTCCACCCCCCTAGCTGTTACAATGAGCCTTACTAATGACTTTAAAAGCTGGATTCAAGGAGGTGTGTAGCATGCGTGTAAGGCATAGCACGATGTCCTTATTGTAGAACTAGAAACTAGTTTGGTTAGTCTGCGTGTCTTTCTGAGTAGTTTGTATTTTCCTTTGAACATGCATGCATTTTGTAGTGTAGTATCACTAAACCCAACTTCCTGATTCATCAGTCTACTGTAGCTATGCTTCCGTCTGAATCGTTAGAAAACTCTGTACTAGTTAACGTTTTCTCTTGCAGCTTCCAGAAGCCTCCAGTCAGGCTCTGTTTGCAGACAGCCAGGCGCACATCTGGGCTTTAGAAGGTGGGCAGAGATGGTGGACTTTAATTTAAAGCCGATATGTCCTGTTGATACACCATGTACAATATATTCTGTTACATCCTCCCCCAGGGCTGACGTACCTTGTTCAAGCCTCCTTCTCAGAAGACCAGTTTGGGGTCGTACAGACTGCATTACCCAGCATTCTCGGGTGTATGCTCGTCTTACAAGAGGTAAGCTGTTTTATGGTTTGCGGCAACTACCCTGAGATATGGGGGAAAAGGGGATTGCTGTCAAATGTAATGGCCCATCTGTATTGTGCGGAGTGTGAATTGACTTTGCAAGTGAAGACCTTCTACTGGACAATGCAATAACAAACAGAACTGTAGGGCTTACTGCTGGTTAAGGTTTGATTAAAGGGATGATTTTATCTAGATCACTTGCTGAATGTATTTCAGAATTGCTATTCAGAAAATGGTGTCAAAAACTTTTGCTAATTGAAAACCATTAAAGAGCTGGTTAGAGCCGTACTCTGCAGTGTTAATACGACATAAGAGATACATTGTGGGGGGTCACTCAGGTGAGACTTACTCAAAACGACCATTTTTACCTGTTTGACAAGAAGCTGAGACATCAAGGAAATTGAGTGAATTGTGTTGTGTGTTTTCCCCCCGTCTCCAGGCAGTAGATCGGCACTTCAAGCTGCCTCACGCCTCCAGTAAGCCCGTCCGGTCGGCCAGCAGCCTGGGAGACTCCACTCACAAAACACTGCGCTTTGCCCTCAGAGCCACTCTCAAGACTGCCATCTACAGGATAACTACTACTTTTGGAAGTCACTTAAGGTAAGGCCTGTCGTTGAAATTGACTCTCTTCAAATTATACAAAAAATGTGTAATGTGTATATATTTGTGTATCCTCAGTGCTGTTCAGATGTCTGCAGAGCACCGGAAAAGATTGCAGCAGTTCCTGGAAAACAAGGAGTAAAACACCTGACACTTGGCTCTTGTGCCTGCAGATTCTTATCAGCTTGTGTGTGCACTAGCATGAGTGAGGCCAATGCTGAAAGCCCATGATAGTGCCTCCTTTTTTTAATATTTATGTGTGCAAGATGTCATGGTGGAATGTATTTGATAGTTATATCACATCCTCCATGTGTGAGGCTTCCTGCTACGCTGACAGACTGAAACAGGATAGAAGCCCAGCTGTTCTTCCTCTTTAGGAGATTTAAACTAGCTCACAAAAAGAACTTTTCATTTGTATTACGAGATAATGATATTTGACTTGACTCATTCATTTGGAAAAGTTGTAAAGGGCTTTGTTTTACATTGTGCTTTTTGGTACCGCACTTCATAAGCTGTCTTATGGAATTATGATATCCTTCTGGTTTCAAAACATTATCATTTGGTGTGAGTGAGAGAGTTGGCGTGTCAGTGATGAGAAAGGAGCATTGTTGCTCTCTTCAGCTTGATCTGAAATGTGTTCTGGAAATATATATTTTTTTAAAGATCTGGTTTTGTTCTAAACTCCAGCCTGGAGAACTCGTTTACTGTCCACCTCAGTTCAGGTTCTCTAACTAGAAAATACACCATCAGATGTACAGATCAGACACCCTGTGTCTGTTAACTATTTAGTTTGTCAGCTTTTGTTCATGAGGAATGAGGCTGTCTGTCAGATAAAGGATGGAGATTTGGTGTGACTGGTAAAAGTGTGGGCAAAATGTTTAGATTGCAAATGCGTATTGAGTCTGATATCCACTCAGAGACCTGTTGAATAAAAACATTATGTAATGATCCATTTTCATGTTGTCATTTCTCAGCAGAAACAATCAAATGATCAACTGCTCCCAGCAATTCAAATGTTGTTTATAGATCAAGATGTGCTTAATACAGATAAAGGCAGGGTTATAAAATGTTTAGTATTTTGCAATGACTATTTGCTCAGCTGTAGTGTACTTATCTGGGCACCTGGGGGGATTAAACCCCCCCTTATCAACAATTAGACAGAAGCCTTTATGAGGTTGCATAGAAACAGCCATGAGGTGAAGGGTAGCGTCTGCTCGCAACATATGTTAAATATAGTCAACCCTTTTTCAGATTTGACTTGTTCTTTTGGGAACGGCACACATGACACTGCACCAGAAACAGCCACGTTAAATTCAACCATTACTCATGTTTTTTACACCTGTGCCTTTGAGCCAAACCACCTCAAATCAAGAAAGGGCCTGAAATATGAATGACTATCCTAACCAAAGGAGAACATAATTGTAAAGCCAGCATTAGTCACATTTCTTGACATGTATATCTTAGTGACCTCTTTAACACGAAAGTTGATTTCCTTTATGGGGAACGTAGGGTCCACATTTTTTGGAGCTGGGTCAGGTTTGGACCTCTTGTGTTCTGCTAATATTTGCACAGCATATCAATCAATTACATGAATCTAAAGACATCCCTAAAGTGTGTTCTGTGAGGAAGCCATCATTCTCCAACTCTAAGTGAATATACAGCAGCCTGCAAAACTGGTAAAAGCAAAAGACTTCACAGAGTACTTATTTGTCGGTCGATAAATAAAATGAATATTACACGAGACCATGAAATGACAACAACATCAAGAGCACTGTCTTTTTGTTTATTGCACGAATCGTACATATTTCCAACTTAACTGGTAGAACGCAATATTAGGCAGTGGTGGACAAAACAATTGTTCATCTAACGCCTTATGTATACAAGATGCCAAAAATAGCCAGTGGGAAAATCTGGATAGAACTTTCTCAATTGATGGATTAAGATTTAGCAAGGAAATACTATTTAGCCTTTTCCTTGAACAAGAAATAGAATCTAATACTTGAAATGACAGCTGATCTGTTCATAACAGAGGGATGCCATTCATAAAAAGAAAAATAGAACAAAAATGGTGCCTCATGTATTTTTCTCTTGATTTTAAAAGTCTCCTCATATAGAATATAAACCTCTGCATCAATACCAATCAAATGGTTTGACATCTTTTTTATTTTTTTTGGAGTCAAACAGCATTTGCGTACGTTGTTTTTTTTTTTTTTACAGTTTTAATATATATTTATATATGTACATATAAATTCAACTATGAGTTCTCATAGAAAATGAGAAAAGCTGGACTTTATCGCTCTCACACAACAAATGACTGGCAAGAACATTGACCCCCCCCCCTCTCCTCTTTCCTAACAGGTGGTGCGCTAACCTTCTAACACACGACTTAGATCAAATGTGTGTCTAATATTTGTCGTTGAGACAATTATTTTTAACTTTTAGCGTCACAGATGGATTTTGGGGAACCACTCAATTGTCACATTGGTAGTTTTTAAATTGGGATTCAATCCAGGTTGAATCTTGCTTTTTTTTTTTAAATGTCAGATCCCCTCACCATCCTATGCGATTTGCCTCAACATTTAATCTTTCCTTTCAAAGATGGAGAACGAGGGAGGAAGAAAGGAAGGAGGAGGAGGGAAGATTGGTGGAAGCAATCCTCAGTCAAAAAACTCTTAAGTGCAAAATATCTCCCCACTCAAATAATCAATAGAAATTAACTAAACTTCACTGTGGGGTCTCCAATGAAGGATACAAGACAAAAGCTCTTCCCCCCCAAAATCACACTCGGTGCACATTTTGTCTTTGTCTCAAACTAAAAGCTTCCCTGATTCAAAGTGCACTCAGTAGTGAAGGGGAGGGGGTGATGCAGAGAGGAGGGGGGAGGAAGTAGCATGTCTGGTGATGCAGCATGTAGGGATGTAGTAGTCCTCCTGCACAAGCTCAGAGCCAGAAATCAATATGAGACTGGGGCGATGCAGAGTACACTGGGGGTTCCCTCCTTAAAATCTTAAAAGGGAGTCACATTCAAGGGGATGGTTTGAGGGTACCATTCTACCCCCTGCTGACCCTCCCTCCATCAGCACAGAGAGCTCCAGAGAAGGTGTGTTACTAAGAGAGAAGGGACGCCTGCTGGTGGTGTAGCTTCCTACAGGGTACCTAAAGAAGAGGTGCTTGTTGCCATACATGCACAGTACAATGTTCTGGGGCTAGGCAGAGCTTAGAGATAATGTATAGACAAGCAGGAGCCTCCAAGGGGCTCGTAGGGGTGTAAGCACTCACTAAACCTCTTTGTACAATTCCCCAAAATCAGGATTCTGGAAGTGTGTATATAGTCTTTAGTTGTCATTTGCACACACACAACTGCTGGGAAACCAGGCGTTAAGCATCTCTTCTTCAAAAGTATGTTTAAGTAAATGTGTGTTTTCATCTCTGTGAGACTGTATATGTATGAGGAAAAACAAGTCTGTGGCTCGTCTGTGTTTGAGTGTGCCAGTGTGTCAATAGTGCTTGCCTATGTGCATCAATTCAAGGGCAATACAGTGTGTATGCATGTGTGTGTGGGTCTAAGTATGTGTGTGTAGCTCAGGAGGACATGCACTGGACGTTGTCTGGACCTCCCTCCTCTTCATCGGAGGAATCTGGAGAGCTCCACGACTCGTCTGTGTCTGCGTCAGCACCCTCACGGCGGGCCTGTATCCAGACAGAGAGAACAGAGACAAATCAGACTATTAATGGCTGATATAGTATGCCAACAAGGTGCACACTGGGAGAAACTTCCAAAAGAACAAAGAAATTGGGGTGTTGTATTGTTTGAGTGTTTACCCTGGGAGGCCTTCTGTTCCTCATGTGTCTCATCAGGAACCACAGCAGCTGGGTGTCGTACTGGTCGCCATGACGAACACTGTCTTCATCTCGCTCCCGCTTGTTCTTCTTCATCACCTTCACAAACACAACCGACAGGTGTTAGTGTGGAGAACAAAGGGGAAAAGAATATGCCTTTGAATTTTCACTACTTTTTCAAACTTAAAAAGAGCCACTTGAATAGCCATTATTGCCATATTATGGGAAGTAATGATAACAATTCAAGCAGGAACAAGGAAGATTAAGTTGACCTCCATCCATAACAATACAGAGTTAGCTTTTTTGCAGTGCAATAGACATTTATAATGGACAGTTCAGTTAAATGAAACCTTCATTTTTTATTTCAAATAACTGGTTTAGATAAATGAGTAAAACTGGGTTTGTACAATATACATGCACAGACTGTTAAAAATGATTCTAAATGGTTTAACTCAAGCCCTGTCTCTACAAGGAAGTGGGAGAAATGTTACCACAACAAAGAGTATAATAGACAAACCCATAAAAAGCAGAATTAAATGTAGGGATGATTTAAAATACCTCTTTCAGACCCTTGAGTCCAGTGGGGCACTCAGCTGTGGGGGCCCACAGTTTGACGTCGTGGTCCAGCCCGCTGGTGGCCATGCCTGGCAGATGGGGGTGTGGCTCCAAACAGTTCACCTGTCATTGTCGAGGGGGGAGAAAAATGACTGAGATGAAGTTTACGATACATTGAATATTCTTGGGATGCATGTCTTGGCAGTAAAACTCTACTGTGAATACAACCAGATGAAGACAACGAGATTACAGAAGCACTACCGAGTGTGTTTGTACAGCCTTTGCCAAGTAATCTAGTTTGAACCCAACAAAACAATATAAATTCTCTGTCTTTGACTCACCACTCCTCCCCTGTCTCCCTCCATAAACTGGACAATGCGAGCAGAGTTCTTGTCCCACAGGTAGATGTGTCCGCAGTCACTGCCACTGACCACAAACTCACTGCACGGCCCATAGAAGTTCACCCCCTTCACTGTGAGAAAGAAAAGTGGACACAGTTTCAATCTATGTGATAACCAAATCGTTTAACAGTCCTGCAGTACAGATTCAGGAGAAAAGCACACCACATATACAGTTCTAAACAGCATGAATGATTGGTTAACAGGTAAATGCTTCGGAAGTTGGGCCAAAACTGATGTGGTTGATTTTGGAAACTATGGTCTTTAAGCAACGAGTGCATCTTTATTACTGTTCTTACATGCTTGCTATAAATAGGAACTGAAATGAGCACCTGTAGCATTATTGCGGTGACCCTTGTATCTCCTGCGATAGTCTGCCCCGTCACTGTGGTTGGAGTCAAACAGGTAGATGTCCTCATCGTTGTAACTGATCAGGAGCTCTGCACAGAAAGAAAATGATGTTTGGTTTCTTTGAACGCAATGTTTAGCCAAGTTTTCGAAGAGAGAATAAATTGGATTTAGTAGATTTGTGTATCTCGCTCTAAACTCGACCTTAGTGATGTTCTGCAAAGATGAGAGCACATGCTTTTATAGAATAATCCTCATTCTGTGTATGTTTCACTGATTGCATTGTGGTTGCATCAGGAAGGCTGAGAAGGCCTGAAATGTTGGTATTTTCAAAAAGTAGCATCAGGTAAAGGGATCATTATTTTGTTCATAACCGAATTCGAAAAAGGGTACAGATAATCAATATACATTTACATATAAATAGGAAACAGGATTATGTAGATTGCAGGGAAATTAAACCATGCCTTGGAATGCTAATCTACTGTATTTTCTTACAGCATGCATGCTATTCTGTACTTATGATGTAAGATAACCATTTTGAATGCTTCGACTTTTTCTTTCAATGTTAATCAGTGTTTTACCTGTGCCATCGTGGCTGTACACAAGGCAGGTGATGTTGGTTTTGGACTCACTGGATACCAGATGTGAGGGACAAAACTTTTTCAGTACACCATTGTTGTCGTTCTCATTGATCTTCCTCTGGTCATAGATCCTAAAGAGGGTGAGAGAAAGAGACAGTGAGAACAGAAGAAATACATTCAGAAGTGACATCGAAGAAATAGAAAGAAACAATATTCAATTTGATGATACTTTATCAAAACCTGCTTCATACCTCACATACTGATCCCTTCCTCCCACAGCAAAGTGTTGTGTCTTCGCTGGGTTGACATAGATGGTGTACAAGCCCACTTTTTTATCCCCCTCCTTTACGGTCACCAGTTTACTGCCAATGAAAGGAGACACAAAGGAAAGGCACGTATTAGCTCTGGGGACAGAGCGATTTATACTGTATCAAACGCAGGAAAAGTGAAAAGAGAAAGTTGTTGAATAGAGGACGTTCACCAACATGGAGTGAAAGGAGGTTTGGGTAACAACACTGCTAACATGGTCTAAAAAGGCCAGTTATATTAAAACAAGACACTGCCTGAACAGAAATCAGTGATTAGAAGTGTATTAATAATAATAATTCCTTACATTTATTATAGCGCTTTTCAATGACTCAAAGCACTTTACATATACACACATATCATACATGCAATGGTCAGATACTGTGGACAATACCCACAGGAGCAAGTTCAGGTGAAGTGTCTTGCCCAAGGACACACCGGTATTGTGTCATAGTTTATGATATTTTCCTCACCTATTGCAAAAGCCAAATTCAATTCCTGAGGTGAATGAATTTAAACTTGGACAACTTTAATTACGGTATCACTCACTTGGCGGGACGGTCAAGGCGCAGGTCAATACCAAACACCACAGCGTCCTCCCCCGCAGACAGAAAGGAGCAGGGGGAGTCTGGCTCCAGGGCCAGCTGGAACAAAAACAAGTAGAAACTAATATAAGCGCCTTAAAGTTGTATGCCTTTACAAAAAAAGTCAAGTTGCAACTTTCATGTCTGTCCTAAATGTCCACACTTCATAAATGTAACCTATTAGACAAGATATTGTGTTTTGCAAGGTAGGGCTGCTCCATTATGGCACAAATCATAATCTCGATTATTTGGGTCAATAATTGATATCACGATTATTAAAAACGATTATTTACATTTACTTTGAAAACATCCATTTATTGAAAAAAATTGTGAACAGTGTGTTTTTAACAGTTGATTACCCTGAAGTTTAAGTATAATTAAACTGAAAAACCAATAACAAATAAATAATCGTTTTATTTCGGTGATGTTGTTTTCATGATCGTTGCAAGCTAAAATCGTAATTGCGATTGAAATACGATCAATTCAATGTAATTAATGTATTCACAGTTAAAAAATGCAATCATAATGGAGATATGTGAAATGAGACACCCAGAGGAACTATCCAAAGTTTTAGAATAGAGTCCAAGATGGTAAACAAAAAGTATTTACAACACATCTAGAATTTGAAAAAACCTTGGCCTTTCTAATCTTATCAGTTTGTCCTTGGGTCAAAGTGGAGCTTTGTGCCACATTTGAATGCATTCCCCTCAAGTGTTTCTGAGATATACTGCATTCACACATCCATTGGCAAATACAGTACGGCCACTCACCTTGTGTGCCGCCCCTTTATGCTGAGCTACCCGCTTGGTGTTCTTGCAGCGCTGTGTGGCAGAGAGCTCCGCCACTCTGATCTGCCCATCTCGAGCACACATGGCCAAGGTGGAGTCCCCACTGTGAGGCAGGAACTTTGCCTGTGTACATGAAGGGAAGGGGGAGACTCATTTTAAATGTCCGACTTCATTGGTCACTTCGTTGCCACTACTCTCCTGTTTTATTCTTTAACTAATCATCAATATAAAGCTATGACTCACCCTCACAATGAAATCAAAGTATATCATTGCCTTTGGTTAAATGGTAGAGCTGCAACGTTGGTCAAGTGTTTTGCTTTCCTTACCTGAAAGACATTGCTCTTGTGGCCACTGTCAAACTCCAGCTCAGCACGGCGGATCGCCCAATCCCAGATGACCACTCGCAGGTCATCGCTGCCCGAAGCCAGGCGTGTGCCCGAGGGGTTGAAGTGCAGCGTGTTGACGCAGCCCGTGTGCCTCTCCAGCCGGCCCTGCAGCTCCAGCCTCTGCACCAGACCCCGCGCTCCACACACACGCCTCACAAACTGGTGTCCCCCCCTGCCGATCTCCCTGGAGCGCAGCGAGGGTATCGACCTCCATATAGGGGCACGCATGTCACGGACCTCTGCTCCCAGCCACGCCTCCATAGCCTCGTTATCGTCGTCATCATCATCTTTCTGTTCTTCTTCTTCTTCTTCGTCGTCATCGTCGTCGTCATCATCATCTGAGCTGGAGGAGTGATTGGTGCCGCCGCCAGGTCTATTCCTCTTTCTGGCTGCTCTTTTCTCGCGATCTTTATCCCTAACTCTCTCCCGTCTGCCTCCCTCGCTCTCTCTGTCACCATCCTCAGTCAGGGAGTAAAGACCGCTTCCATCCATGCTGTCTGTGTCTTCTTCTTCCTCCTCCTCCTCCTCCTCCTCTCCCTCTCTGTTTGCCCTCATCCCTCCTTCCACATCTGGCATAGGCTTGTCCCCTGAAGCCTCTCCTGTTTCTTTGGGATCTACAGAAATAGGAAAAGTCAGAGCCATAGAGGACTAGGTCAAGACATTTCTGTCTCACTGGGAGATTCAACAAAAAGTGCACGACTGCTACTGGTATCAATGTTACATTTGCATTTAAAAATGAACATACATTAAAAATGATCAAAGCAAAGTCTCTACCACTAATACTATATACTCTGTTAAATAAATACACTTTTAAGTTGCTGTTAAACAAAAAGAATGTGGATACCATCTTGAGATGAAGACTGTGTTTGTCCCTCTTTACTTCCAGAGGCACCTTCCTCCTTGTGTTGATCTTCTTCTGGATCTTTTTCTTCAGAGCCACCTGGTAAAAAACACTCAAATTAAGTACCCTAGGAACAGGTAGTCTATATAAATAGTTAGTCACTTTCTTGCACTGATCCTTTACCTTTCAGCGCAGTAGATTTGACTTCAGGTTCAGCCATTGTGTCTCTTTGTCCTGCGTCGCCCCGAGAGGGAACCTTTGATCGAAAACAAAATGCAGGTTGTTAACGAAACACATTAACTAGGGCTATTATTGAGATGATAAACTACTTGTATTCTTTAGTAAGCCAACACTGTTGCTTGCAGTCACTAATCTGTTGCCGCACTGTGCGCCGTGGGGCACAAGTAACCTGTTAGCTCTTCCAAACTAACAGCGAGGCTAATTTTAGTACCCAGTCCCACTGCCTGCAAACACATAAACAAACTTACTTGCTTGGTAGCTGTCTCACAGGCCTGACTTTCTTATTACTGCATTTAAACAGTGCATTGTCTTCTACAGTGCTTGACAATCTGTCATTGTTATTGTCGTGAGCTAATGCTAACTAGCCTGCGTGTGGCTAACACAAATGAAACTAAATACTGCTGAATCCTGCGTAAGCACCAAACAGCTGGTTGTCAAAAGGCAAGCAGTAAGCATTGCTCGTGGTTGCTAACTAGCATAGCATGCGTTACCTCTACTCGAAGGCCCGACGAGGCGTACTTCTCAGTTTAGTCCTAATCTTTATTGCAGATTTATGCTCTCCAATTCACTGCTTAGCAATTGAGCTAAGTGCCGTGACAAGGGATCCTCTGGCCGTAAATACACGACATTAGGAAAGCGTGCATAAAGGTTTTTGCAAAAGACAGACTATAAAGCAAGCAAGGTTGACGACTATGTTTATGTTTTGACGGGTCTTTCTTTTTTGTTTTTTTGGTTCCATTTCCGGTGTCGTGCTTGTTTCGGTTTTTTTCGCCGGAAGTTTACAGTACAATTACAAAAATAATACTGTATACATTAAACATCCATGATACAGAGGTGGAAGAAGTACTTACATTCTTTACTTTATTAAAGGTAGAAACACTTTGATTTGAAAATATTCCATTTCAAGGGAAAGTCTTTGATTCAAAATGTTGCTCAAGTGAAGTACAGAAGTATTGTCAGCTAAATGTACTTAAAATATGAAAAGTACAAGTACCCATTATGCACAATGGCTGTGGTGAAACTATCATATTATTATAGCATTTAAATGTTGCAGTTTGTTATATTAAGACAGTTTTAGATTTATTTTCAATATATATTGCTAGTTCAATACTGCACTATGTCATACAAATGCCATGTGTTTTAACAGTAGCTGGTAACTATGGCCGTTAAAATGTTTTAATGAAGTAAAATAAATTCTTCCAAAATGCTGTTGAGTAGAAGTATAGAGTAGCATACAATTGAAAAGTTAAGTATACATATACAAAATAGTACTTAAGTACAGTACATCTACTTCACACCACTGTATACATTATAAACAGTATCAAGTTCAAAGGCTTTATTGTCATATGCACACTGATGCTATAGTGTAGATATAGCAATGCAAATCTTAAGTCCCAAGCTATGCAAACAATGCAACATATATATATATATATATATATGACATAAAACAAATTCAAAAATAAGAATACAAAAAATAAAATAACAAAAATATTGCAAGAATAAACAGTAGAATAGAATATGCACATTTAAATATTGTAGTGAAAACATTACTGTTTATTGTGGTGATTAACATTAAGATAAATAAATTGTCTGACCTCCTCTCTCTCCAGCGTCTCGTCGCCATCGGTGATCAGGCCGATGACGGTCGTGTCGTCAGCAAACTTCACATTGGTGTTGGAGCTGTGTGTGGCCATGCGGTCGTGTGTGAAAAGGGAGTACAGGAGAGGGCTGAGCTCACAACCCTGAGGTGCTCCGGTGTTGAGGATCAGGGTGGAGGACGGCCTGGGGTCTGCCCGTCAGGAAGTTCAGGATCCAATCACAGAGGACGCTGCTGAGCTAGATGACAAGCTTGGAGGGCACAATGGTGTTAAAAGCTGACCTGTAGTCAATGAACAGCATTCCCACATGTGTCCATGGGGTCAAGGAGGGAGGAGGTGATGTGGGTTTTGACTAACCGCACAAAGCACAAATGACGATGGAAGGGAGTGCCACTGGGTGGTATTCATTGAGGCTGGTGTTTTAGTCTTTTTGGGGACAGGAACGATGGTGGAGGATTTGAAACATGCGGGGACTATGCAGCAGTGCCCTGTTGATATATGTCCGTGAACACCTCTGCCAGCTGAACTGCACACACCCTGAGAACAGGGCCAGGGATGCCATCAGGCCTAGGAGCCTGGTGCGGATGAACCCTTAAAGGATCTCAACATCTGCCCTTTTAAAAATGGCTCGTGGGCCTTCTGTACCTCCACAGCATGGCTGCTCTCAAAATGTGCATAAAAAGAGTTCAGCTCATCTGGGAGAGACACACGCAGACAATCCCCCAGCACCACCTGATGTCCCTTTGCAGTCAGTCATTGTTCTTAGTCCCGCCCACATGGCACCCCCCTGTTGTCAGAGCCTTTAGACTCCACTTTGTAGTTTCTATTTGCACTGCTAATGGCTCTGCAGAGCACGTACCTTGAGTTCCTGTACTTGTCCAAATCTCTGCCTCTGTGTGCGATAGGCCACACTTTCAGCTTGACACAGACCTAACCGTTTGTCCAGGGCTTCTGGTTCAGTCTATAAATCATACTTAAAAAAATCTGATAGAAATATAACTGTTCTCTTTAATGCTTAATTGATCAAAATAAATACTCAATATACCTGTATTCAGGATAGAATACATACAACACATAGTCTGAATCATATGACCCATAGATCTCTGAAGATCTGTTGTCAAGTTCAATGTGAGCGGCTCTGGCTGGTGACATTCTGGCAGTGAGGCCACCGTCTAACTCAAAGCTAATTGTATAATGGGCATCATAGTGGAATTGATCATGCCAGGTCACACAACAGAGCAGACCCCAAGAGGCTAATGCCCTGAGATGGCATCCAGCTGTCACTCAAAATAGACGCCACCCTAATAATTTTTAACTTCAAGCCTTAGTAAAAAATACACAGGGGTGTTATATTGAATGTAGCCCCCCTAAAATTGTCATGAATAGGGAGTTAAGCTACAGGGACCAACATTACTGGCTTATTACTGCTGGAAAGTTGGGCAATTAACATAGGTTTTATGGAGATTGACTTGTTTTTGTAGTTTCAAGTAACCATTTGATGAACTGCATTCATGGCACTTCTGCATAAGCTTCACATGAGGTTGTGGCTTGGTTTTCACCCTCTGTTTAAAACACTGCACTTGTCTATTACCTGTCTTAAACCCCCATTGCAAAATAGCCCAGAAGTTCTCTGAATATATTATGAGAAAAACTTGCTGCACGTTTACAGTAGATCTCAGGTAGAGGGTGGAGATATTAAGAAAGGAGCGGTACTGTATATTATAATGTCCCTGCATGGGACATGGGAGCCAAATCTGAATGGCTTGTTGAATCACATGTTTTCTGACATCGGCAGCTCAAGAAAAAACGAACTGGAGTGACTTATTGCACAGTGGGTTGGGCACTCAAAATGCCCAAATATGCAAAAGCATCAGAAAAATATGTTTTTCATATGTCCCCTTTAAGTAATCAAGAGGGCAAGTTTCCTTGCTAAACCTACTTACTCTTATATAAGAAGTTGTAGTTTATGAGCCAATATCTGCGGAAACATCTGTCTCCCTCACTTAGGGTGAAACAAGATGGGATCCCTCCGCTTCCTTCCTGTGTTTATGTCGTGGCCTTGATGACAGCGATCTACAGTAAATCCCATGGAAGGAGGATGTCCTTCTCCCCATATTTGTTATCCCTCGATTCTTTACTATATCTGACTTGTAAAAAACGCAAAAACAGTTTTCACAGTTTCTCTAAGAACTCAGATTACAGTCACCTGTCAAAACTGTCTATAATCCACATGGAATGTCAACTGGTAGTGGGTGATTGAGGGATTACTGCAACACACACAGTTTTTCATAGAATAAATAGATACACTGTTTTTGAATGAAGAAAAAGTACTAAAATAGTTACTGTCACAAAATGCCGTTGATCAACATTTATCGAGGAAAATCTAAATTTTGGATTGATATTATTTTTTTCATTCATGCATTAGTGGGATTTTGGATTACTGTTTCAGACAATGCATATATTTCTTAAAACAAATTCTTTAAAAATGTGATGGGCATATAGGCCTAGTTTATTAAGCAATCGTTCAGAAATAATAGATTTATTAAAAAATGCTTTATATTGAATGAAAAACCAATTTCCATTTAGATTATGTATATGTGAAATTACTTAAAATTGCTGCCAACAGCTAGAAGAGCTTCCTATATAAAGTGTTACAACTTGATAAGCAGCAAGGGGAAGGCTTACGCACATTGTACGACCACCTCTGTGGAAACAGTGTCACAGAGGGAGGAAGGGGAAGTTCACACATGCAGAGGGGGTTTCAGACAGACTCCCAGCTGTGCAGCGTCTAAAAGCTGCAGCTCCCCCCCCCCTCCAGAGGACATGAAGGAGTTCAGAGAGACGAGGGGACGCCGCTGAGCGCAGCTACCATGCCGTGCACAGGCTTCAGATAGGGACAAAGTTTACACATTTGGTACTAACCTTCTGTTTTCACCGACAACATGGAGTACTGGAGGCAGTGTGCGATGTGGCTGATCAGCTGCAACGTGCTGCCCGCCAACCACCGGGTGACTGCGGACACCGCGCAGGTGTTCGATCTGGCGCAGACCCTGCGGGACGGGGTGCTGCTGTGCCAGCTGCTCAACAACCTGAAACCTCACACCATCAACCTGAAGGAGATCAATCTCAGGCCGCAGATGTCACAGGTAGAATCTTCAGCTCTGCTTTCAAAGCAACTTTACTGTGGTGGTAACGTGTGCAAACAGAGGAACTGCGTAACTGTGGTGAAGTTAAAATTGTTGCCAGACAGACATTAGTAATAAAATAAGATGTAGACCTACTATTGATCCCAATCTGGTCCCAATTCACCATTGATAGGACATTGCACATGAATAATGTGCAATGTAATTTAGGTAACTAACATACAATAACAAAAATACAAAAAATATATGTATATCAGCAGAAGATAAACAAAATATACAAAACAGTGAATATCAATAATGAAGGATATATATATATCTATATATATATAGATATATATATATCTATATATATATAGATATATATATATATAGAATACACAATATACATACACATATACAGAATGGAAGGCAGTACATTAGGCTTGTCCAACCTATCAAACTCCCAAAATGTAAACATTGAATATATGATATACACTTCCAAACACTACACTACAATGTACGTTCCATTACATTCATGTGATTAAAAGCGTGCCAGAATAGTTAATTTAGTGTTACACGTCAATGTAAGTTAATTTACTAAATATCACGTGCTCCAGAATCAATTAGCCCTGTTAGTGGGGGAAATCAATTCAATGTCACTTATGCTTATTAACACTGACAGAAAAATGTGTTCTGGTTTGCATGAACTTAGAAGGCTAACACAATGATGCTTTTAAAGGAACAATTAGACACATATAGGTCTCTTGACAAACCATTCAAAACCTCACCTCAAAACAACACATTACATATGGTAAAAATGTGCATTATTCCAGGCTTCTTTAGAGTGTATTGGGGTGTGAGAGGAATTATCTTCCTTTAGGATAATACACAAAAGTAGTGAAGATAAGGCAAGCTTATCATACTTTTTAATCCGTCAAACTCCTTACATTCAAGTCCAGATAGTGTAAAGCCATCCTCTCTCCTGTGGTGCTGTGTCACTGTAAGCATTTCATAAAAGGGAGGCGTGTGGCGTGTGTGTTCGGATCAGGGGGTCACAGGTTCAAACCCCACTGCAGTCAGCATGTCGTTGTGTCCCTGGGGAAGACACTTCACCACAAATTGCTCCTGTGGGGATTCTCCACAGTATTGAGTATGTAAGTCGCTTTGGATAAAAGCGTCTAACATGTAATGTAATGTAATACAAATAATGCGACAAAATGACCTCTAAATCATTTGGAGATCTAATATGGACAAGGCTTCCTCTGCCTACTTCATCTAAATATGATTGATTCAAAGCGATTCATTATTTACCTTCCTCTATGTGTTTTTAAATCTTACTTTAAGCAAATGCAACTCTCTTTTCGCACAGAGATGGTCCCAGGCTTAACCTCTTTTCACCTCTTTACCCGTAATGTTTGCCTCTGTCACTGGAGAGGCCTGATCAAATCCCGGCTTTGATCCACCCATTTGTTCGGGAACTTTTACTATGTGTGTGCAGCAGCTTTAAGTTGTCTCGCAACTCAGTTTCAAACCATGTTTAGTTAGTCATTAGGAGATTTCTTACACTTATAAATAGTGAAAGCTCAAAACTACACATTTTCATTCAAAACAGATCACAAATTTAAAATCTCTTTTATATTTAATAAAACAAAAGGAAGAAAGAAATTAAAAGCATATTTGACTTGCTCAGATATAATCGAGATAGCTATAGCTGCAAATAATCTGAATACAAAAAATCAGCTTGGGTTTTCAAACTACTGTTAGGCCTACTACTACTATATATAGTAATGTGTCACTATAGGAACAAGACTTCCTTTTGCCGGTGATGAGATCTTTATCTTCTTATAAGTATGACACATATGACACATGATTATCTAGTCAGGCTTTGAACACGTACAATTCCAAGTAATCGTAATCTTAATCTATTAAGGTCAAAGAACTCCTAATTTAAAAAGACACAGTATGAAGCGCACACACACAACGTTTTGATATGAGCAGGTGTGATAATTTCTTACTGGACTTCATCTAAAGGGTGCAACTGTATTCTTATTTGTTTGCTTGAAATGTTGCATCACCACAATCTCTGTACAATTATTATCAGTTTTACATTTCTTTCACTGCCATAAATGAATGGAGACATGTAGTCAAAATTACATATCTTGCCTACAAAAATCTTAGCCTCCATAAAAAATGAAATCCCTCCCAGTAGGGCATCGCATTGTGCTCCGTGGTATAAACTGTTGTGCATGTGCTCTGTCAGTGCATGTCTACTCGTCTCTTATCTTCTTGATGGACAATAAGAGCAAACCCATGGCATAATGTCCTGAACAATGGCTAGCCATAGCCTGCAGCTGTAGGCCATCTGAATATGGTCCATGTATGTCAGATTTGAAATGGTCCTTTCTTTGTGCCCCGCTGACCTAAGATCTTGGAAATGGAAATAAGGGCATCAAAGTAATGTACTGCAGGATGAGAGTGCAGTGTACTGAGGCCCCTTCTATATGTGAGGCCTCAGTTCAAATACAAAATATGGATTGTGACAGTAATATTGTTATGTGTGGATAAAAGACCCTCAACATAGCCTCTGCTTTTGATCTATATTTGTTCATATAGAGAGGATAAGACAAGACACTTCAGCTGTACTGCTAAACATCAATACATCTGAGCACAAACATGGCAATAAATGATTAAAATATATGCAATATAAGATCATCAGAAACAGGATTTTGACTAAATACTGCAAAAGCAAACCCTCCTTCAATAATTTTACTGTACCAAGAAAGACGTGCACTTTTACTTTATAGTTTTTTCATCCTTGAAGCCAAGAATGCAGTGTTTTCAAAGAAGATGAGAGGAAAGTGAGTATCCACCAGGACTGAGGCTGTAATCAGGAGTAAGAGGCTGATGGTGGTGCAAAGCCATCATGTTCATGCACTTCCTCCGCAGACTAACAGGGCCCCGGGGGGGTCGGTGGAGTGATTACAGGCGTCTCCACGATGAGCTCAAATGATAAAAAGGAGCCTATCTATCCGCAAGAATCCGCTCTGTATTTGCTACACATTATCACATACACAATTTCTAGTTTAGTAATATCACTAATGTGCACACGGGCTAACTATGCTGGTACACATGTTTATAGCTTGTTTATTGTTGATGAATGCTTAAGGTGTTGTTTTTTTGACAATGCTATTTGACCTCTTGAACCACTCGCCATTGTCTTTTTGAATGTTTTTTGGTTTTCTTCCCACCGAGACACAGATCCTTAACAGGAAGTGACACCAAAAGAGCACATGGTTTCTTTCACAAATGACATTTTTCGTTTTCATTTTCAGTTTGCTTTGTTTTATGTGCGGTTCACCTTCACTTTTTTCAAGTGGACTTCTTGTGCTCTTTGCTTGCATTATGGTGTTACTTTAACTTTGTCAAGGTGAAATCAAATAAAGGGTAAATTCTTCAAACAAACAAAAAATAAATTTAAACAGTCGTCACTAAGCATGCAAAAGGGGCATATAAGTGCGTGCCTATTCTTGATGTTTAAAGCATTACATTTTATTTTTAAAACATTGAACAGCCACAACATTTCTCTCCATAAACACTAAAGTTGTTACTCTGAAGAATCTGTAGACTACGTTGTTTAGTCCATAGAATATATACAATTCAGTTGATCTAAAGTACTTTCACCTTATAAATATATTTGTAAAATATAAATATGAAACTATTTCAATAAAATAATTGTGGAATGTGTGATGTATTATTTATAATCTTTCATTGTTGTGTGAGACATCTGACACACTGACCTCTCTAAACCTGGGCAGTAATTTATATGAAAGAATGTGTGAAAAAAATGCTTTGTGGAGACCAGGAATATTTCACAATTGATATCTAAAACGATTTTTTTTCTATTTGCAGTTCCTGTGCTTGAAGAACATCCGCACCTTCCTGACGTCTTGCTACGAGGTGTTTGGGATGAGGAAGACTTACTTGTTTGAAGCCTTTGATCTCTTCGATGTTCGAGACTTTGGAAAGGTAAAACCCTCATCCATTATTCTGTCACAACTCGAGGAAACAGTCCTCTGTCTTCACAACTGATGGTATTCTCCAACGATGCACATATTTCTTCTATTATTTTTCTGCTCTGCTTTCCTCTATCGGCTGCCTTCTTCTCTGGTTGCCATGATTTATGTACGTCTTTACAGGAAATCGCACATTTACAAGAAAATACGTTAGAGTGAGCAGTGTCTGTTGAATGTATATGACTTCTATTACAGCTATTATGCTAGCTGTCTAATTGATAGTATGTTTTACATTTTCTCCTTTGTTCAGTTGTTAGAAACCACAAGGGGAAATTGGTGACACATACATCATAACTGTGATGAAGTTTGCCTAATAGGGATCATATTTGTCATCAAAACTATTCCTACTTAACAAAACCTTATGGTGTCTTTAAAAACAAGACAACAAAATGAAACATATTTTATCCTTTGTTTGACATCTATTAGAAGGGAGGGATTTTACTGGCTGTCTAATCGATTGTGTTTGCCATTGTTCAGATGAAAAAAACATCAACAATGAGTTATAGTTTGCACAACAGCAATTGTAATGTCTTCTTACGAAACAAAACATAATGGTGTCTTGTGAAGAAATGTGAGAAAAAACACCTCAAAGACAGCAAAATACTTTTCTTTACCATAGTTCATAAAATCCTGGGTTTGCAGCTGCAACTACTCAGAAAAACCACAACAAAAAACAACAAAAAAAAGTTTTTACACAAGAGAAAGGAATTGTTAAATCTAGATCATGAAACTAGAATGTAATCAAAATGTCGTTGAAATGTCATCATTTAAAACCTGAAGATTATAAAAATGCTCATGAATCTGACTGCTTGAATATCCAGTCGCATATTTAGATTACTATGAAGGTTGAGGGAAGTCTAACAGTATGATATCGAGCCAGAGGTTTTCCTCTGAAGAAAGCATTGCATGTGTGTAAGTGAGTTTCAATTCGTCCCTCTCATTGACTGGTATTGCTTTTTCCGTGGCATTTGTTTACGGGATTGGTTGGCTTCTTTTTATTGCTGCATTTTTGTGGGAGCTGGTTTTAGTCCGAGTACACAGAGTTACCAGGCCAGTGGGTTTGTAGTGCGCTCCTCCTCGCTCGCAGCACAGGAGAATGATTTAACTGAAGAAAGCACGCTCACTTTGGAACAGCCTTTTCCCACAATACCCTGCTTCCATGCATTTAGTGCATACATTAGCTCGGAGCATCCTGAGTGGTCTCAGCATCTGTGTTATCCATGGGGAAATATAATAAGATTTCCTTCTGACTATATTGCCCTTCTTAATATCTGTACTGAATATATTTATTTTATTATTTAAAAATACAGAACATTAAGGCAGTTAAAGACTGAAAACCGTGTCAATGGGGCTTCATTTTGGAAAACTAATATCCTTTATGTAAATAATATCATATTTTCTTCCTATAATTTTATTAATTTGTCCGAACATCTTTTAGAACCCCCTACTGATAATTTGTGAGCAAATTTCAATTCAATGAAAAGTTCCTGCAGGCAAAAGCTATATTAAAAGTATTTCAATCAGGTGTATTATACATGGTTAATGTTTTTGATTCACTTCCCTGCAGAGAATAGCAACTGGTCTTTGGTTCTCTCTATAAGTGTGAGGGATTGCGTGCAGTTTCCCACACAGGCTCTCCTTTCTCTCAGTCCAGTGTGTTGCGCTCTAAAGAAGCTTGCAGTTAATCTGGCTGCTGATAATCCCGTAGGGGAGGTGCTGCCTGTAAATATGTACAGTACATACAAGCTGGGCTGCATAATCTCAGTCATGTCCAAGAGTTGTCCATCAGACAGACAAGCTTCACTAGTGGGAAGATTGTGCCGCATCTTTACTTGTTTGTTCATCATTAGTTAGGAATACGGGTGACAGCAGGTTCAGCGATTGGGTTGAATCGGCTCCAGGGAGGGTTGTTAAGCCAAACAAGAAATGCTCTTTCCTATTTTCCAGAAAACATTCAAAGGAGAACATCTCAAATCTCAGCCAGTCTAATCCACTCGGGTTGACTTGTGCCAACTCTGCCCGTAGACTAAGCATTAGTCCACTGAATATCTAATGAGAGCTCTCTAACCTACATTCCTCTGCAGAGTTTCTACAGGCTGCACCCGGAGGCCAACATGTGTTTACTTCTTCGCTCAACATAAAATGTGTCAACTTTGACTGTAGAAGCACGATGTTTACTTACTGCAAATGCAATGTAATGTCAAATGAAAAGTGAATGGACATTTAAAAAAAAAAATGTCTTCCCATAAAAAAAGAAATTAAATGTTTTCGCAAATTGTTCTCTCTTACTTTATTATTATAGAAAGTATAAAGCTACTGGCTAAGGGGTGATTGGCTTGGCATTAACAAACAGGAGAGAAGGCTAGCTTGGCTTGGTCTGAAAGAAACAAATTCCACCTTTCCTCTGAAACCAACAAATGAGTTTTTTAGTACAAATAAAACAAACAAGATACCTTTAGTTTGTGTGACGTTCTTAAAATTAGACCCTATTAGATGTTTCTCACATTACAGTTCATTTAGCTGACATTTTTATCCGAGGCATCTTACAAGGACAACACAAGAATCTGATATATTCCCTTAAGCCAAACCATAGTAAGTGCTTTTGATTTAGTTTCAAATGGGCTACAATTTATTATTTTTGGTTACATTACATTACATTGCATTTAGCTGACGCTTTTGTCCAAAGCGACTTACAATAAGTACATTCGACCAGGAAGACACAACCTTGAAGAAAACAGAATCATATAAGTATATCAGGTTTCATAGAGCCAAACATTTCAAGTGCTACTCAACTGGCTTTAGGTAATCCAGTCCTTTATTGGTATAAAAGTGCTTCGTTAATCGTTCTAACGCTCGAAGTGGAGTCGAAAGAGATGAGTTTTCAGTTTGCGCCGGAAGATATGCAAGCTATCTGCCGTCCTGATGTCAATGGGGAGCTCATTCCACCATCTTGGAGCCAGGATAGCAAACCCACGTGTTTTCGCCGATGGGAACTTGGGTCCCCCTCGCAGCGAGGGCGCAACGAGTCGTTTGGCTGATGCAGAGCGTAGTGCACGCGCTGGGGTGTACGGTTTAACCATGTCCTGGATGTAGGAAGGGCCAGATCCATTCGCAGCACGGTAAGCAAGTACCAGTGTCTTGAAGTGGATTCTAGCAGTTACCGGAAGCCAGTGAAGGGAGCGGAGGAGCGGAGTGGTGTGGGAGAATTTAGGAAGGTTGAAGACCAGACGAGCCGCTGCATTCTGGATGAGCTGCAGAGGTCGGATGGCACATGCAGGTAGACCAGCCAGGAGGGAGTTGCAGTAGTCTAGGCGTGAGATGACGAGAGCCTGGACCAGAACCTGAGTCGCTTTCTGAGTCAGCTGGGGACGTATCTTCCTGATGTTGTAAAGCGTGTATCTGCAGCAGCGGGTTGTAGCAGCGATGTTTGCAGTGAAGGACAGGTTGTTATCTAGGGTCACACCCTATTATTTTTGGTGTGTTGGGTTTAATGGCCGAGGCACAACAAAACGTGGGTTTTCAGTCCGCGACGGAAGATGTGTGGACTTTAATGTGTGTTCATATATGTAAATACTACAGCTTGAATAATGAATATGACAAAATAACTGTGACACAAACATGCACTTGTGACTTTGCCATTGCTTCCTTTTGCTTTCTTATCTTTTCATGCTGCTCTGAGAATTAAAGCTACACTTTATGAACAGGCCACACTCACCACGACGGTTTGAATTCAGCTCAGCTTGTGGCTTTCTTTCTCATGTGTCTCTGGTGGCTTTACCTACCGTCAGACATGTCAGTTGTGAGAACAACTTGGTTCAAACCTGTGTAGAATGATGTAAAATTCATTACAAAAAGTCAATTCGATTTTTTTTTTATGTTTCAGTGTGTTTCTATCTCTCTTAATGACTTATATATTCAGCTTTTTCTTGGAAAGTTATCTAATTAGCACTACATTTCTTTAAAAAGCTTTAAAAAATAGTAAATCCTGTGCAGCATCATGAGGGTGTGACATGTGCATCAAAATGAAATTGACACTGAAAGTAACAAAAGTCTTTCTTTTGCAAAAATAGTCAAAAGTAATTTGTTTTTTTTCTCTCAATACATAATGCTGTTAAAGCAAAGGCGAATAGGTATTCTAATGCTGATCATGTTCTTGTAGAATCAACTGACTGAAATAAATCACCAGAGTGTTTCTCACTATCTAGTTGTGAATAAGTTATACAAATCTAAATAATAATGAACACCCTATTTGAAACAATCCAACCAGACAGAAACATATTTGCTTTGTAGAAAGAAGAAATGTTTTACTGCTGTAAATAACTTGTGAAGATGCAGAGGTCTTTTGTGGTTTGGCAGCTTGACTCATACACTACAGACACGACTCTTTGAATTCATCAGCACACCTGGGCTTAGCCAAAGCCACACAACGTACACTTCACACAGGAAGAGGAGACACACTGCAGATAGACTGGCGGGCAAAACCAACATCATCAACTATGCCTTACCATGCATGCAATTCAAAGAGTGTCATTTGCAGCATTATCAATCAATCAATGTTTATTTATATAGCCCAATATCACAAATGTTACATTTGTCTCAGTGGACTTCACAGTTTGTACAGAATATCAGTATGACAATACGACACCCTCTGTCCTTAGACCCTCACATCGTACAAGGAAAAACCTGCAGAGAAAACCCACAGTTTTAAAGGGAAAAATGGGAGAAACCTCAGGGAGAGCAACAGAGGAGGAGCAATAGATGCCGTGTGTACATTTAAGAGATAATACATTTACAACATAGGTAGTCCAAATGTTAGGAAATGCATGTGTCTATAATAAGAAGATTAATCAATCAAAACTTCTTCATTCCGAGAAGCATGAGATTATAATTGATTTCTAAGGACTTCTATGACCCTTATCAAACACACATTTCCTTTCACTATTTCTCCTAAAGCATATATTTACTGCACTGTTGGAACTGTCAAAACTGAGTATCTGATTGTATTACATTTATTCTTAAAAGCCCCGATAAAGGAACACATTTGGCACCTATTCAATTCAGTTTGCAGTCTCCAGAAGACATAAATGTGTTGCTAATGTACTTGCAATGACTGTATGTTTTTGAGGGGTTTAAGGTAGCTTATGCAGAAATAATGGCAAGTGTCTATCACATGTGAAAGAGTGACTTTTTCACACACACACACACACACACACACACACACACACACACACACACACACACACACACACACACACACACACACACACACACACACACACACACACACACACACACACACACACACAGTTTAAATCAACTGTTTTTATTTTATTTACCCAAAAGTCCAAAGAAAACATCATAAATCAATAATTTCTATATAGGCCAATAAAAGAGGTCAACAGAAAATACCTCAAAGAACCATGGCATCAAGTTAACAGGTGTTAACTCAACAAACTGACCTGCTTCAATGAAAAACCAAGGAACCTAGTGGCTTGGCCAAACCAAGTTGAAACCCAGGGATAATTTATAGTAACAGAATACACAAAGGACACAAATCCCCCCTTTGACATGGAAGCAGGTGGTTTGTCCCAATCTGTCCCAATTGGTCCCTTGCAGTATTTATGAGTCCTCAGCGCTCGGCCACGCCCTTTGCTGAACCAGGAAGTAACCTCCCCCAAAGGACATGGTAACTCAAGAGACAAAGAAAGTAATTGATACAAACAAATACTTGTGTTAGCTGTGCTAAAATGTTTGAAGTAATGTCAGATTACAATCAAATAAAGAGTTTACCATTTAAAGCAAATGTGTGGTGTTAATTGGCATGTTTTATTGCAGCTGCACTGAAGCAAAACTACTGAAGGTGAGGGTGCAGTGTAGTTGGTTTACCCTGTGTGGCTGTGGCCAACACACACACACACTTTTTGATTATTTATTTTTTTCCGGTTTCCCCTCGTGTGTTATGTAGCTTTTTATGCATGTAAACGGTCTGCAAAGTCACAAACCCTCAAAGTACACCCTGTAGCGAGTAAAACTCAACACAGAAAATACTTGTCTATGCTGCCCCAGAACGCCTCGTTGGAGATTTCTCTTTTTCTTCCTGGGTACAGTGACGTGCCCATACCCAAATGGACCCAATGGACCAATCCGCGGAGCCGTTACGTTAAGTCCGTGGATTGGTGCAATTGGACCAATCCACGGACTTCCTCACACACTCACACTCAATCTTTTCTCAGCTACAGCTCCGCCGATTTCTCCTCCCTGAGACGGCAGGAACGCGGCGAGGCTGTGAGTCGGTGTGTGAGCACACACACAAACTCCCAGCCAGGCTGCGGGTGTGTGTGCTCGGGCTGGGTTTCGCTGTGTCTCGCAGACGGCCACTGGGCTCATAGGGAAGGGGGGGCAGGAGCTCCAACAAGCCGTTTAGGACAGAGAGTGAATACACATACTATACAGAGATGCTGTATGAGAAACCAATGTGAGTTTGGAAAATTGCACAATATAAATCTATTCTAGTACATTACATTACATTACATTGCATTTAGCTGACGCTTTTATCCAAAGCGACTTACAATAAGTACATTCGACCAGGAAGACACAACCTTGAAGAAAACAGAATCATATAAGTACATCAGGTTTCATAGAGCCAAACATTTCAAGTGCTACTCAACTGGCTTTAGATAAGCCAGTCCTTTATTAGTATAAAAGTGCTTCGTTAATAGTTCTAACGCTCGAAGTGGAGTCGAAAGAGATGAGTTTTCAGTTTGCGCCGGAAGATGTGCAAGCTATCTGCCGTCCTGATGTCAATGGGGAGCTCATTCCACCATCTTGGAGCCAGGACAGCAAACCCACGTGTTTTCGCCGATGGGAACTTGGGTCCCCCTCGCAGCGAGGGCGCAACGAGTCGTTTGGCTGATGCAGAGCGTAGTGCACGCGCTGGGGTGTACGGTTTAACCATGTCCTGGATGTAGGAAGGGCCAGATCCATTCGCAGCATGGTAAGCAAGTACCAGTGTCTTGAAGTGGATTCTAGCAGTTACCGGAAGCCAGTGAAGGGAGCGGAGGAGCGGAGTGGTGTGGGAGAATTTAGGAAGGTTGAAAACCAGACGAGCCGCTGCATTCTGGATGAGCTGCAGAGGTCGGATGGCACATGCAGGTAGACCAGCCAGGAGGGAGTTGCAGTAGTCTAGGCGTGAGATGACGAGAGCCTGGACCAGAACCTGAGTCGCTTTCTGAGTCAGCTGGGGACGTATCTTCCTGATGTTGTAAAGCGTGTATCTGCAGCAACGAGTTGTAGCAGCGATGTTTGCAGTGAAGGACAGGTTGTTATCTAGGGTCACACCCAGATTCCTTGCAGTCTGAGTCGGGGAAACAACTGAGGTGCCGATGTTGATTGTCAGGTCAAGAGTTGGACAATCTTTTCCCGGAAGGAAGAGCAGCTCAGTCTTGTCAAGGTTGAGCTTGAGGTGGTGAGCAGACATCCACTGAGAGATGTCAGCTAGACAAGCAGAGATGCGTGCGACGACCTGGGTCTCTGAGCGGGGAAAGGACAGAATTAATTGGGTGTCGTCAGCGTAGCAGTGGTAAGAAAAACCATGCGGGCTAATGACTGATCCGAGCGAGTTTGTGTACAGGGAGAAGAGGAGGGGACCAATAACAGAGCCCTGAGGGACCCCCGTAGTTAATTGACAAGGGTCGGACTCAGACCCTCTCCAGTAGACCTCAACAATGGAAATATGATCAGTAGAAATGGTCATGACATGGGACCTTTAAATAACGTTTTTGACAAACAGAATGTACATAATTTGCGATCTGACATTTAAGAAAAAAACACAAACAATGGCTTGCACAATAACTTCAAAGTCGAGCAATGCAGTAATGATGCCAGCTAGAAAAGAATATATGAATTAACACACCTCTTTTTCACCAGGTGATGGACACTTTATCCAAGCTCTCCTACACAGCAACTGTACAACAAGGAGGATTCAAGTAAGTCAACAAAAAATAAAACAAAAACAACTTGGATCTTAATAGACATTTCATAAAGTTATCCATGATTAAAAAAAAAGAAGTGTTGGAGTACCTAAACCTTCACGAATGTATGCATTTTATCTGCTGTACACAACCAACCCTCTTTTATTATATTTTCCGTATAGTGATTTTATTCTGGTAACTGCTCACACTGCTTTGCTGTCATTTCCAGGCCATTTCCAACTGAGGAGAGCCTGAGAGACGAGGACATTTACAATAATCTGGAAGACTTGATTGAGTATGTATGAGGCTCCTCTCTGCGGGGCCATTACTGCTGTTGATAGAATGTGATTATTTCGCTCTGCTCATCATCCTCGCTCTCCGGGGGTCCGGACTCCCACGTGTGTTGGTAAAAGGTTTGGCTCCGTTTCTCTGTTACTGTCAGAGGGAACGAATGAGTAATCATGCATGTTTTTGCTGAGCGTCTGCAAAACAACCCACATCAAGGTCCTGGAAGTGTGCTGTATTTAGCTATTGATGGATAAGAGACAAATAATATAAATGAAATATGTAGGCTACAGAACAAATACAATATGTTTTATTCAATGTGACATTAGAGTATATGTTTGCTTTGTATAGTGCAGTATGCCTTTCTAAAGCATTTACTTCTCTTATACGTGCAGTCATTAGTAGTTATTGATGAGTTAATGAAAATGAGAAACAGAAAAGCACAAGTCCTTATCTATTTTCGCATTAACATAATGTTTTGTAATGATATACAAAAAGAATGTAAATGCTTTATAGTGATTTGTTTATATGTGTAATTTAGGGCTGTCAAGTTAACGCGTTAATAATGCGTTAACGCAATTTTTTTTTAACGCCACTAATTATTTTAACGCGATTAATGCATGTGTATTTTTTTTCCTCGGCCGCCCCGTAGTTTCAGAGCGCATTGAGTTTAAAATACCATCTACAAGCTGATGCTGACAGCCCCGCTCCTGCCGCCCGCTTGTGGCAGACCACACTTCCACGCTCACCGGCAGGCACCGACTGGCTGTTGGGAGGACCGGGAGGGTGTGTGGCTCGAGCGAGCGAGAGAGAGACCTTACGTGCATTGTTGTTGTTAGCATCTGGTGCTAGCTAGCTGCGCTAATGGATAGGAGCTGTTTAAATGAAAACAGAGGAGCGACATTTCGCCACAACTGCGCCGAGCACTTGACTTTATGCAGGAAGCCAGACAGTGGGACATTGTACGAAAAGTCAGCACACTCAGCACGGATAGTGCGCAACATGATTGCAGCGTCCAGGCAGCTCCCGTTCGAGCATATGCCTTGAGTTGCACATAGCGCCAACGATCCATCTAACACACACACACACACACACACACACACACACACACACACACACACACACACACACACACACACACACACACACACACACACACACACACACACACACACACACACACACACACACACACACACACACACACACACACACACACACACACACACACACACACACACACCACACACACCACACACACACACACACACACACACACACACACACACGTATTGTATGAGAGGTTCCAGGTTGAATTGAGGCGAATATTTGTAATGTTCAGAGGTTGTTAATATTCATGAGAATATTTGTCATTGTTCAAATGATAATAAACATTAGCATAAAGCATATTTGTCCACTCATATGTTGATAAGAGTATTAAAAACTTGAAAAATATTCCTCTAAGGTACATTTAGAACAGATCAAAAATGTGCGATTAATTTGCGATTAATCGCAATTCAATATTTTAATCGACTGACAGCCCTAATGTGTATATTTCTTACTGTTAAATTGCATTTAATACACTGTTTTCATTAACCACAAACTGTTACCTTACACTAAGCAGGAAGTTATTTACGACTGATAATCAACACATTATAACTGTGTGTATTTGTGTGTGTGTCTGTCTGTCTGTATGTGTGTGTGTGTGTGTGTGTGTGTGTAATAGTGAGAATGAGATTGAAAACGATGACGACTTGTATGCAGCGGTGTACGGGCTGGAGGAAGACAACGCAGGGGGGGAGATCTATGAAGACCTTATGAGGACTGAGCAGCATGCCCCATTGGTACACACACACACACACAGAGCGATAGAGACACACACTTTGGGAAAGGGGTACCAATACTTTAATGTAATGACCTTACAAGTAAAAGTACTGAATTCAACATGTTGTATGAGTACACAAGTATTATGTTGTATTATTATTAATTAATATTATAAAAAGACATGTAAGCAGAATTCTAATATTGTAGCAAGTTACATAGTCACCTAACTGTTAGGTAGATTCATCTAAAACAATATTTATAATTAACATGTCAGACTAATTTCCCTCTTAACTTTCATCAATAATTCACAGTTGGTTAAGTATGAAAGACCATATCACTGAAAATAATTGAACTATCTTCACCAACAGAACCAAACTAGGACAATATGTACTACAAATACAAAGCATAAGACCCTCCATCTATCCATCGTCCTCCATCTATTTATTTTTAGTATTCTGAGTGCATATTCTGCATAAACTAGCACACATTAGTGTACGAGATATAACCAAATGTAAAGATAGTCATGTTTAAGCATCACTTTCTAAGGTGTGCGTCTTTCCAGAAGCAGGCGGAGGTGGATGTCCGGAGCTGCTGCCTCACAGAGATCAAACAGACAGAGGAGAAATACACCGAGACCCTGGAGTCCATCGAGAAGGTACAAAAACATCCAGCTGTTCTATAGTGCAATGAGATCATAAACAATATGCTTTTCTTTGTGTAAAATCACAAATTGGGTGTAGACGAGTATTGAAATGTGATCAATGGACAAAGTAGAGAAATGTCACAGAGAAATTCTTCACCATCAAGGGGGGAATACACGTTTCGCAATTACGCCACATCAAGGTGGAACGCTCTTCCCACAACTGTAAAGGAAAGTAAAACTATACTTACCTTCAAAACCTCTCTTAAAGAGCACCTTCGGGGGAGAGCATTGCAAAACTGGCCCTGGTAATGGTACAAATCTCAACCTGTCGTTCAATGGACAGCTTCCCCCCCCCCATCTATGTATATACTCGCATTTTAGACTCTGTTACTAACTGTATATCTGTAGACTTGGTATGTCTTAAATGTCCGGTTAGGATGTATTAGAACGAAATCTAAAATGAAAATTGTAAATAAGCCATCTGTATGTCAAATATGTCTTATATGTCTTAAATGACATGATGAATTGGAAATGGGGGACCCTGATGTAAACAAGATGAAAGTCTTTCTCTGGTCTGCATCCCCTTAACAATTGTATGTTTTGAGCTGTACTGTACTGTACCCAATATACAAGCTGTTAATAAACTTTTTAATCAATCAATCAATCAAACCTTCTTGAAGTCTGTGGACAAATAATATATTTAGGCTTTTTTTATTTTTAAATGTCATTTAAAAGGGGAATTTCAAGAACATTTGCCCTTTATCTGACGTCCAATGTGATGTATTTGATTAGTTTCAGTATGTGTGACCCCTAGCTGTTATTATTATTTAAAATGACCTTTAATATTGGTTATTGACTCCAGTGAAATAATGACTAAGTGAAATAATCTGAGGAGGAGATGGAGGTTTCACTCAGGATATAAATTATTTCTTTCCGCAGTATTTCCTGAATCCTCTGAGGACATTCTTCTCTGCGGCTGAAATTGACAAAGTTTTTGTCAACATAACGGTAAGTGCCACAAGTTTCCCTCCTTGTTAAATGACGTGGACATATTATTTTAATTTCCAGATAAACAGGATGTCTTCTTTCTCAGGACCTGGTTAAAGTTCACAAGAGCCTGATGGTCGACGTGCAGGACTCCATCTTAAACAAAAATGCTTTAAACCTCTACCAGATATTCATTAGCTACAAAGAAAGGTATTTATAACATCCCATCAAATGTATTGTTGTGTTGCGAGGACCGTATTTGAGTTATAACTGCAGTGGCACCTCACATCATTTCCTTTTTTGTTTTTGTTTTTGAGTTATATTTAATTGGCTTTATATTTAAAGAGGGTTCATTTTAGGTTCGGTTGATCACTGTTATTTCCCTTGCAATGAACTTTTAATAGAGAAACATTGCCAAACACACTTCCTTTAAATCAGACCTTTTGAATTGAATGCAGGATGTTTGTAAATATTTACATTTTAATTATGTATCAAGCATCTACGTGTTGAGTTCAGATTTTACGCAGTGTTCTATTTAGGGACAAAACAGGTGCAAGTTCACATTTAAGAGGAAGGATTACTTTCTTATGCACTGATGTAATGTTAACGTTATACCATCTTTGTCACAAGCAACATGAACGCAACATATTCATGTTACACTTATCTAATTTTTAGTTAGCACTGTATCACTAACTGGCCTCTGCACACACTCACAGTCCATTTCCCTTTCTAATCCCCCTTCATCCCGTCTTTGCTCTGAATAGACTGCTCATTTATGGGATGTACTGCAGTCGGGTGGAGATTGCCATTGCGGTTTTAGACATCATTTGCAAAGAGAAAGAGGATGTTCGCTTGAAGCTGGAGGTGAGATACCTGAATCACACACACACTTTCACACACTTGCACGCACACATCTCTCACAGATACAGTTTTTCCAGCGACCCCTAGTGTTCATCTTGTACACTACACATACATTGACTTTATTGATTGTTGTCTCAGCTTTAAAACATTTGAAAAACTATATAATACTAGTAACAATGAATTACAATTGCTGACTTTGATATCTTTGAAATAAAATTAAATATAGGATACTTTGTAATATATGTGTAAAATATATGTAATTTCTTTGAAAACTCTGAACTTGTAGCACGCCCTTTTAAACCAAATAGGATACACAGATATTTCATACCAGATTTTACAATTTGGTTTGTGACGAGTTAAAGCCCTTAACAGCAACAGATACATGTAAGCTATGGTTAACACACAGTTGTGTCTCTTGGTTGATCAGTCCGTGTGAAAAGTCTCAACAACACCAACGTCTTCTGTATAATGATGAATGTAGCTTGTGCTGTTACAAATAAGTGTTTTGTATTTGTTGCAGGAGTGCTCAAAGAGGGCCAACAATGGGAAGTTTACACTGAGAGATCTGCTGGTGGTCCCGATGCAGAGAGTCCTCAAGTACCATCTGCTACTTCAGGTAGGCAGTCTATCTTACTATATTTGTATTACAGTGTTCTTAATATAGTTCGCTATCTGTGTACTTTAAAAAAAAATTGTTTTATATTTTATGTATGCACCATGACATCAAGTCAAATTCCTCGTACGTGTGAACCTACCTGGCAATAAACCCGTTTCTGATTTAAAACAAGTGACAAAACGACTTTGTGAGAGTGTGTGAAGATTATTCATTACATGACATTACATTACATTGCATTTAGCTGACACTTTTATCATCAGGTTTCATAGAGCCAAAACATTTCAAGTGCTACTCAACTGGCTTTAGATAAGCCAGTCCTTTATTAGTATATAAGTGCTTTGTTAGCAATTCTTTGTTAGTAATTCTATCGCTCGAAGTGGAGTCGAAAGAGATGAGTTTTCAGTCTGCGCCGGAAGATGTGTAAGCTATCTGCTGTCCTGATTTCAATGGGGAACTCATTCCACCATTTTGGGGTCAGGATAGCAAACCCACGTGTTTTTGCTGATGGGAACTTGGGCCCCCCTCGCAGTGCGAGCCGTTTTTTTAATTCTAGAGATCAGCCTCTCATGGTATGGAAAAGTGTGCTTATCACTCCCGGTCTCTCTCCTGTCCCCTGACTTAGATTTGTTTGGTCATCTTTGAATGCATTTGCTGAATCTTGAGTGGAAGTAAAATTACAAAGTAAAAAATTAAGGTGTATAAGGTTTTTGATTTAAAACTCCATTGTAACCTTTTAGGCGTACAGCTTTAACCCAAGCCACCCACATAGAAGTTATTTTGATGTGAAAAACATTGCCCAGGTTTTACTTGGTAAAGTGATATTTCCTTCTCTGAGGATATCAAACACTGCCAATTTTAACAAGGGGGGTTTTGTCAATTTCAGTTGATTCAACTTGTGGGCCTATTAAGTGCTTCTTTCAGTAGAAAAGTGACCACTTGAGGGCGACATTCTCCACAACTTAGCTTCTCCCTGTACAGAATCTCAGATTCACAAAAACCCTATCTATTTTGACAATTCATTTAAGTGTTGTATTTACTCTTTGTATTTCACATCCCTTAAACATTGGTGCAGTTAATGAATAAAGTATCATCATTTCCACCTGAGTTCAATATATTTCAGTCAACAGATTCTCCTTTTTAAGGGGAAGATCATTTATTCTAGGGGAGTCTTTCACCTGAGTGTAAAATGGATATACGCGTGGAACTATAATTATATTCTACATGGTTATATCTATGTGTTGCAGTGTGGTTACACTCTTGCTTCCTGTAGACACGTAGCCTTTCAAAATCCCCCCAATTTCACTGATAACTGTGTGACACCGTCCGCCCTGGTTAGTATGATCAGAGGTCAGACTGCAGCTGGCAGGAGAGATGAGGACAATAACTAGAGAGCTGTTTTAAATGGTTTTGGAGGGTAAAGGCCACCGTAGTAAATAGTGGTCAGGCCCCCTGAGGAGAGACTTTGGGAAGTGGGTAAAAATACAGAAGTGGGAGTGGTGAAATGAATGGAAAAGTAGACACAGCTCAGCAAGGCAACGTCACTGTAGCATTGCGAAGGAATACTTAATATTATACGATTTTTAATAAAGGGCCAAGATACCTAAAGATTGCACACACCTTTTATATTCGATATTATATATATATTATATAATGTACATGTTGGTGTAATTTGATTATTATTCTCCTGAGATTTCATGGTGACATATTTGAAGGTAATGGCAGAATAATGTTGTCATTATGTGGTTATTATGCAAATATAATAATGTATATATATATTATATTCCTGCCTGGCAATAAAATGGCATTTGACAGTCTTTTTATAAAGCTGTGGAGCTTCAAGAATTCATATATATATATTTTGTTTATTACCTGAAGAAAAACAGGTCCTAATTATGTGTCTCAATTTCCTGATTATTTGACATTAATAATTTGACTTCTACAGCACGTGCCAATCTCTGCCTCACATTCATTTTCTACATGCAAATAAGATTAATTAAATGTACAATAACTGAGCTGCCTTCTGAGAACCAATGGCGATTTTATGTTTGAAAAAATGCAGTTTACATATTGTTTACCTACCAACACAAGTGTTTTACAATGAAATAATGAACGATTCAATTATTTTAATGTTATTGCTGGTTGAGGTAAAGACAATTCTATCTACTAATCCCATATTTTGCAAGTTAAATCTCAACATTCAAAGTGATTACTGAATATACTGTTTCCCTCCCCCATTTGATATCATTAATTGGATCCAATTTGTCAATCTTTACCTAAAAACTCCCCATTTGCCATCAAAAAAGATACATTTAAGGAAATTGCCTTCCAATTATAGAGCAAAACACCAGTTTATTTGCTAAGAAGATGACATTGTGACATTTAAATAACCTGTGCTGAATGTGTGTGTGAGTTTGGTGTGTGAACAGTACCCATCCTTTCCTTTCTGTCTTGCTCTAACAGGAGCTAGTCAAACACACTCACGACGCTGCTGACAAGAGCAACTTGAAGATTGCACTTGATGCCATGAAAGTAAGTGCAGTGCTCAATATTAATGGTCCCTCATCTTTGTATTTCAAGCTTTTTACCAAGAGCAGGCTGATTCAGACTGTCTCGAAAATCATACGTTTCTCCGCTGCAAATGGCTGTGATTTCAAAAAGCAAAAATATAAAACGTTTTTTATCCTGTGGGGAACCAGAGCCTGACAGGCAGCTGATTTAAGGACAAAACAAACAGGAAATGCATAGCTTTAGAAAACTTGAAGGCTTGGAGCATACAAATGATATTTACATGGAATCTTAACTCAGATCACAGAAGCAAGAAAATACCCGACACAACGTTTTTCATTTCCCCCAGACTATATTAACTATAGGAAATGTGTTTGTGTTTGTGTCTCTCAGGACCTGGCTCAGTTTGTCAACGAGGTGAAGAGAGACAATGAGACTATAAGAGAGATCGACCAGTACCAGCGGTCTATTGAAAACCTGGTAAATCAAATCGATGTCTATATCCATTAGCAGCAGTCTGTGTACTCTTATAAAAGTGAGAAACATCAGAAGGTCGCAGACACCTTTCTGAGTCAAGTTTCCAAACATGGTCATTCAATAGCACACCCTGAAATAATTCATCAGTGTTACAGGATACAACTGCTCTTACTCAAGACTAAAAGGGTTAATGCTGGTAAACATACTTTACTTGCTTTCCCTGGATTAATCTAATTTTTGTTAATGTCGGCCACTATATATATATATATATATATACGTCAATTTTTTAAATTATTCTTTCCATTTTCATCCCTTTCCATTTGAACATGACATTTAATTCATTTAAATTAACAATTTTCATAATGTTTAAATGTTTCAAACCAAAAAAAAGGAGAAAGAATGCTTAATATTTCCTGTCTCCAACTTTTCACGTGAGAATTTGTTTATTTTGTTTATCGTGATAAAAAAAAAAACATATATTTATGTCAGTATATTTATGTTGACATTTTAATTCGTCACCTTAGGCACTGGGGAATTGCATTTTCTGACATTTTCTGAAAACAAATTGAAAACAATTGTGAATCACAGCCTTAAACCAGTTAAAGGTCTGAGTTATTAGTTATTATTGTCATTACATTATCAAATTAAACAGCTGTTATATTTCAATAAGGGACATATGATACAGTAAAGCCCCTCAGGGATATCACCTTTATGTAAGGTGTAATATATGGAATCAAATCAAATCAAGTTTTTATTTACATAGCACATTTATAAACGATTTATGGTCGAGCCAAAGTGCTGTACATATAATAAAAATAGCCTACAGTAGAGACACTTTACAGCAAATACAACAGCACAGATTGTTCAGAATATCAGTATGGGAAAACGACACCCTCTGTCCTTAGACCCTCACATCGTACAAGGAAAAACTTCCAGAGAAAACCCACAGTTTAAAGGGAAAATGGGAGAAACCTCAGGGAGAGCAACAGAGGAGGGATCCCTCTCCCAGGATCGACAGACGTGCAATAGATGCCGTGTGTAAATCGAAGAGATAATACATTTGACAGCATATAGACCGAATGTTAGGAAATGCATGTGTCTGTGATAAGAAGATGAATCCACGAGTACATATGGAAAAATATGCTATCACGAACAGGGGTAGTAAGAAAGTGGAAAAGGACGATATATGGTGGTGAAGAAAGAATTCAGTTGATAGAAAGAGTAGAAAGTTGTACAAAAGTGTAACCAGCAGCATCACTCAGTTGTCAGGTTAAGTTCACCTTATCTTGTCTTGATTGAACAAAAATGGTGGAATGAGTGAATGTCATGGCAGAATGTATCAAGAGTCTGCTCGGACTGATCTGCTGATTGTGACATACCTCACATGATGTTTCACTGGGAACACAATATAGATACATTTGGATTATAGAAAAGAAACAATGATGTGGTATTGGTGGTGGATATCTGGGTTATTTAAAAAGTAACTGAGATACACTGATTGTGCAAAAGATGGTTAATGCTGGAAATGTTTCCCTAGTGACACATTTGAACTTTTGCCTATGATGGGTTACTTTCGTATGCATTCACTTGGAATACCTTTGTCCTGTATTATCTATGCATATTTTATATATTTTTAAATCCTGTTTTATTTGATTATTTTTAGAATCATCCTCTAATCAACTTTGGTCGCCCGAAAGGTGACGGAGAAGTGCGCATGGTCTCCAGTGTGGACAAGAGGAAACAGGACAGGTTGTTCTGTTTCACCTTCTTCATCCTGAAAAAGAAATTAGGACACACATTCAACACACAAGAAATGTCTGATGAAGATAAATAACATTCTGTCTTATTTACAGACACATCTTCCTATTTGACGTGGCCGTCATTGTTTGCAAGAGAAGAGGAGACAACTATGAGATGAAGGAAATCCTCGACCTCAACTATTTTAAGATCACAAACAACCCCACCACGGACAGAGAGAGTAAAAAGGTCAGTTGAGCGTGAAAACACAATATACCGCACATGTACACATAATGCGCTTGTATATGAGTATTTGTGCACTTCACGTTGCATTGAATATTGGATGAATGGGTTTAATATGGTCCCTCTTGTTTTGATTATATTAAGGTCTACATCAGTAAACCACTCTATGGAAATGTTACGGTTCAACCTCTGTCCGCCATCTAGATTTGATAACTTAAACTAGAAGGGCACTTGGAGAGAGCAGACCTCCACCAAGGCCGTTTCCATGAGTGAAACATAATTTGTTTATCCACCCTGTGACTCTCCAAAACTTGAGGGCTTCTCCTACATCAGGGGTGTCCAAACTTTTTTCACGAGGGCCACATACAGAAAGATATTCGAAGGGCTGGGCCACTCACTAGAGGTGAGGTGTATTGCCTCACAAGTGAAGTTATAAGTTAGCAACATCTAAGTAAATTATCCTTGATACAACAGCCTACATCACAGCTTTCCATAGGGTTTCATTTATTGTGTTAGCAGCTCATTCCTTGAAACAGAAGCCTTAGATTGTTTATCATAGGAATATAATAGGAAGGGTATATTTCCAGGTTGTTATGTAAATAAGTTATTGGATGTTTTTCTTATCAACTTAGATTTACTTGACTGAAAGTGGGTTTATTAACACATGACTACTACTGTGTGATATATGTTTACTGATGTATTTAAGAAGTACAAGACAAGAGAAGCTCAATTTTCATTTGGGGGCTGCATCCCATTATACTTTTTGAATTTGCTGAGGGCCGATTCAAAAAGTTTGGACATCCCTGTTCTACATGAAAACATGGCTGGTAATTTTTCTGTAATCCAGCTTTAAAAAACTGAACCAAAACCATAACGTGAGAGATGTTGGATGCCATGTAAGAGTTCTTCTCTCCCTTGCTGGTGTAGGGTTGGTGACCACACACAGTTTGTACAGAGTATGCTATTTTCCGCACTGTGGGAACGTTATCGCAGTGAAGGGGACTTGTTGATGTCTTGTTGATGTATGCCCACAGATGGTGTCTTCTCACTCCGGTGCTGATTGCTAATGTGAAACTGACAGCTTGGTTCTGTTGTTTTTAACTCCATTATCATCCTCATTTACTGCATTGTGCGATTGGGTGTTGTATGTTTGTGTGGGACATGTGTCTGGCAGTGATTGGTATTTAACAACTATGGTCATGGTCCTGATGTGTTTCTGAGTGTTATGTGTGTGGTTAGCATTATACCGGGTTTTAGAAACAAATAACCTTGTTCTAAACATATAATGACACAGTGCAATTTGCTGGTCTTTATTTTCATCCTGTTACATTTCCAATATTTTGCCAGACAGGTCTAAGACTTAATTGGTAACGAGACACAGAAACACAGAGAAGAGACAAATATCCACAGACATACAGATACTGTGTACACGCACGCACGCACGCACGCACGCACGCACACACACACACACACACACACACACACACACACACACACACACACACACACACACACACACACACACACACACACACACACACACACACACACAACACACACACACACACACACACACACACACACACACACACACACACACACACACACACACACACACACACACACACACACACACATACACATACACATACACATACATACACACACATACACACACATACACACACACACACACACACACACACACACACACACACACACACACACACACCGCAGGACAGAGATGCTAATATCGGGTGATGAATGTGTGTAGACCTCCAAGGCTGCTTATAGCTCTATATCATTTTCTACTAAATGAAACTTCAGAGTATGATTGTGGCGTCGCTGAGCACACACACCGTCATCAATGATTTAACACTCAGCTGAGCCCTTAACTCTCAGGACTTTGCAAGGCTGGCCAATCACTGCCGGGTAAACCTGGACCACTTTTCCTCTTTTAGGTTTATATATGACACAGCAAGCTGCAACAGATTAGGGTGGCCAAAACAAAGAGGCTTGGGAATTGATTGAAAATTGTTCCCAAATATGGCCATGGCTAAGGCGTTTAACGCGGTGAGTGTTTCACTCGTAGTATTTATTTGGTGGTCCAAGCTGGGAATGGGTGGCTAAAGAGAAAACAAGCAATCAATAGTTATGTTTTACTCCCAGAATTATTTGACGTGAGGACTTTTGCAACTGTGGTTTAAAAGTTTTGATGGTGTTTCTAAATCTAAGTTGTGTTTGGAAAAGAAAGATCGAACAGCGTCTTTGGTTCCTTTGAGGCAGATTAGGAGACTCTGCCTTTCTGTCATCACAGTTTAAGTCCTCTTTGGGCAAGCTTTGGTTAAACTGCTCTTGCTGCTGCTCTCTTGACAATGACAACATATAACAGCATCCTTGGTTGATCTTTGAGCCCAGTGGCACCAAATTATTGAAGACAGCATTAATGGTGGTACGCCAGCCCATTAAATCAACCCTCGATTACACTTGTGTTTCCAGGTTATTTTCTTCATTTTTTAAAACATATTTACCATTTTTTAACAGCCACACAAGTTGAATGTATCTCTTTACTGTATGCTTCTTAGGTATTGGACACAGCGCAAGTATTTATGTAACCGCCAGTCTCAGAGTATCACGCTCTCTATACCTACAAACACATCCTATCTATTCATGGGTTTCTGAGATTTATCAAACAAATACAAATAAAAACCATGCAAACTCTTAAAGGAGAAACACCCATTTTTAACTCAAATTGTATTTTTGAGCCAGTCATCATTTAAAGTGTACACTCTGTTAGATAATCATTACAGATAAACATTACATTTCCTTTCTATGCACATCCATTTGCAAATGTACGTATGCCTTCATGAGAACATGCCTGTTTTCCTTCTGTCCTCCCCAGTGGTGCTACGGGTTCTACGTGACTCACCAGCAGGGGCACACAGGCTTTGAACTCTTCTTCAAGACCAGAGAACTAAAGAAGAAGTGGCTGGATCAGTTTGAAATGGCCATGTAAGTACAGGGAGGCGTGAATACCAGTCAGGACACAACACAGTAGACCATTGTATGTATGTCACTGGAAAAAAAGCTGTGTGTGTGTGTGCTGTTTATTTGTCATTCGCATGCATGGTATTCCAAGGCCGAGAGAGAGGTGTTGACTCATGTGCAGTGTTTGATCAGGTCTTTGCTGTAATCAAACACACACTGCTGACAGCATGATAACACACACACACACACACCCACACCCTGGCAGTACACATAAACTCTGCCAAAGAGCTGCAAAACTACAAAGACGTCACTCCGACTCGATGCCTCTTCAAATCAGTGCTTTATGGAGGTATATCTTTTGTATTATTTTGTAACAGTGGGAGGATTTTTCTCGGGCAGAATCCTGTCTGCATCCTTTGTTATGTTGATTCAGGAGGATACAGTGTTGTTTTGACATTCCAATCTGATTGACTGAACAAATAGTTTTGTGTTTGGGTCGCATATGTGTGAAAACAATATTTCTGAAATGCATGCTGACTATCTGCTATGGCCTTGCAGAATACAATTTTGGATTACACTTGATATATGCACAAAACAATGCAGTGTGTAGGGATGTAGATTAATCAATGTGCAATTTAAAGGTATTGTTATGAAGCCTTTTACTTCAAAACAATGAAGAGGCTCATACAAAGATTATCCCTCTCAATTACCATTTATCACCCACTAAAATGTGCTAATTACTTTACTTCAAAATATTTATTTCTCTTACTTGAACTTGCAGTACAAATGCATTAACCTACACAACCACTTGGCCCTCAACGCCTGCTGAAAACATCGAAAAAAACATGTAATTATTACAATTTTAAGAACAAATAACAATTTTGACACCCCCTAAAACAGTTTTCTGCAGATACAGGGGTGGGTGTGTTTGTGTGTGTGTGTGTGTGTGTGTGTGTGTGTGTGTGTGTGTGTGTGTGTGTGTGTGTGTGTGTGTGTGTGTGTGTGTGTGTGTGTGTGTGTGTGTGTGTGTGTGTGTGTGTGTGTGTGTGTGTGTGTGTGTGTGTGTGTGTGTGTGTGTGTGTGTGTGTGTGTGTGTGTGTGTGTGTGTGTGTGTGTGTGTGTGTGTGTGTGTGTGTTGGGTAAGGACCCTAGTAGGGGTCTTTTCAGAAAGGGAACATTGTACCTGTATGGGCTGCTGATGAAGGAGCCACTTATAGGAGCACTCAGTTTAAGTGGCTTCTGGATGGTGTATTCAACCAAAAAGAGGGTTTCTTTTTTTTCAGTCGTGTTTGTTCATGTTCCAGGAAAGGGTGCTTATTTGTGAATGCATGTTTCCCCTCTCACGTCTGAACACATGCAGCTCAACATTTGATTTATCTGGGCCAAGTCCTCTTCATACACGTAAAGATGCACTCGGGGAAAATACTTCAGTCAGTTGAAGGAACAAATTGCTAATTGTTTTTGCCACAACACATTTGTTTTGTTCAGTTGAGGAGGAAATAATTAAGAATGTTTTGTTAATTGAGTTAAATGAAAGAAAGTTGTTCTCACTCCCGAGAAACACAGTAATTTTCAGGGCTTGACTGAAATATCTCAACAAACATTGGATAGGTTGCAAGAGGATTTTTTGCTCATAATTCCTAATGACTTTGGGAATACCCTACGTTTTCCTGCAGTGCCATTATCTTTTTCCCCTGATGTTTTTTAAGATGGTTAACATGGTAAACATTTCCCCTGCTTGTCATTAACACAACCGCGCACCACTCTTATACCCGCTACTCCCATAGAAGTTACATTAATATCTTAAAATGTGTATATATCAGTTACTATAACGCACAGATTTCTCCGTGCACTACTGTACATATTCTTTTTATTCTTCAAACTGTGATCTTTTCTTATTCCTTGGATACTTTTTTACAAAAATACCACTGATAATAAACAAACAAACAAAGCTCTTTCATTTCAAATTTAGTTTTTCTTTATGTTCTTACCTGCTTTTATTTTGAATTTGACTGTTTTGCTCTAAGTATTTGTTATGCATTCATACACCAAAGCAAATGTCAATCCATTTACCATAGTATGATTATAGACTCTTGTTTTCATTTAACAATGTTTTGTTCTTATTCCTTGTCCTAGATCAAATATTCGCCCTGAGAAAGCGAACCACAACTCCCACCAGTTCAAGATGCACACCTTTGAGAGAATCACTTCCTGTAGTTTCTGTCACCTCTTGCTCAGGTAATATGTTTACTGTATGCTTTTGATCAGAAGTCCTTGTAAACCACAGCTGTAAAGGGTGAACATGAACTGTAACTACACTAATTGTCCTATGTTGGCAAGTCATCATGTGTTATTGCACTATTCAAATTCATTTTCAAATATGTTATACTTTATTGAACGTATGAAAGACACACCATGACATTTTTTGTTTCAGTCTTCAAAATGTTTTGTTTTTTAATGTATCCTCTCTCTTAACTGGAAACAGCTTACTGGCACTGAGATAACTGCGGACTGCTGTCTACGTGTTCAGCAAACAGTATCTGTTTTATGGTTTTTGAAAGCTAAAGGACATTTATTGTGTATTTTTGTCTTCCCTGGACAATTTGAAAGAAACCGGAAATGTCACATTGCCTCTCTTAAAGAGGCAGTTATACATGAAGTATGTCCTGTGTTTGTTTTTCAGGGGCATCTTTAACCAGGGTTATCTCTGTGTTAAATGTGGACTGGGGGCTCATAAGGAGTGCCTGGGACGACTGGGAATCTGCGGGAGAACAGGTGAGAGGGAAGTCACAATGAAGAAAAACGAAATGTATTGTTTCACTGGTTAACACTTTGGTCCCTTTAAACTAATAGTGAACACCACTGAAATCATTTCCTAATTGTTCGGGAAAGTTCCCTTTAGCGCCTCATTTTCCGCACACAAAATATCTAAATCCAAGAGGCAGATTGTCGTTAAATGGATCAAGTGCACGCACGCACGCACGCACGCACGCACGCACGCACGCACGCACGCACGCACGCACGCACGCACGCACGCACGCACGCACGCACGCACGCACACACACACACACACACACACACACACACACACACACACACACACACACACACACACACACACACACACACAGAGACAGATGCCAGATTGCCAACCTTGTACACATCTTATCTAACAGCTGGCATGCTATGGCATTTGTTGTAAATATTCATAGTCTCCATGCTTTTGAATATATAACCCCTTGATCTTCTCTTACTTAGCCTTCCCCATGCCCACATTGCTTCTCAAACATACCTTTTTCCCTCTTCAAAGAAAATTAAAATAGTGTTTTTAGAAAAACTGGACTACCTATGACGTTTAGCATTCAGATTATGCTCTAAAGATATTTAGCCATTGTTGCATTTTACTCCCGTGTGAAGCTTCAGCTCTTTGTCACCAGTGTGAGGCTGTAGTCCAGGTACATTACCCTCACCGACAGCTGAAGGCAGCTCAGGCCTTTGACATGCTTTTCTGGAGCAGCAGCGCGGTGGTCTTTGTGTATTCTGGGGCGTGATGAGGGCCAGCAGAGGTTGACAGTTGAGGTTGTATGTCAGGAAGCGACCACACACTCATATTGTATTCTTCTCACTTTGTTTGTCTCTCACCTGACTGCAGATTCCACCAAGCTGAAGCCCAAGGTAAGTTTCTACTGTTTTTCCTCGTAACTTACTTCTATGTACTTAGTGAAGCAAAACATAGCAGATAAGATAATATTCACCAATACATGTGGAGTTCTGATTGGCCAAACTCCTGTCAACTCATAACAGATGACCAATAAGATCTACTGCTGCTGCTCTGTGGGTTAAGAATAAGTTAATGTTTGTTGTCACTTCACTTTGAATCGAAAATATAATGGATCTTAGGTAAAAATAAAACTATAAACCATAATTAAACTCTCAAAAAGTATATTTATTACTTTTTCTGTGTCATAACATTATGAGGGCTTGTACCTTTAAAACCCTGTTATTGTAATTTGTGACAGCTAATTTAAAGACTGTTCAGTCTATGATATCCAGGTGGTTTGTGGATAATATTTTCATATATAACTTCCGACAAAGACAAAAAGCTCAGAAACAGACTTCCTTCATTTGACTCTTTTATGTAAAATAGTTAGACCAAACATCCAAAGAGTAAATACTCACAGATAATTGTTTTTAAAGGTGTGACTCATTGAATGGCCAGTCTATTTCTCTCTCCATATTTCTTCCTTCCTTTTATTTCTTTTTTTCCGTTTTGCTTTGGGTACTTCCTCTCCCCAACAACAGGAAATCCCAACACCACCAAACTCAGGTCAGTATGGCTCATGAACTCTGCCTCTATGAACCTGATGGCCATTACATGGTACCTTCTTAAGCTGTTTCTCAATTCAGACACAACAAACAGGAGGAAAATGACAAGGTTAGTCAGAGGGCAAGGTTAGACCTGAAGGAAAAAGATTATAGCTTAACCTCTAGATCAGTGCTTCTCAAAGTGTGGTCCGCGGACCACTGGTGGTCCGTGAGCGCCCCCTAGTGGTCCGTGAATATATTGGTAACATTTCACATTTGAAATTAATTAATTAATTTAAGTTTTCCGCACTCTCGCGGGAATATCTCCTCAATGGAGCGAACTTAAGTTTCACTTTCGATTGCATGATATAGCCCAGATAAACACCTTCATCACACATGTGGCCACTTGCTTGTACCATTTTCAGGCGATTTGTAAAAAACGATGTGTTTTTGGATATTTGTGGAGTTAGGTGGTCCGCAAGGGTTTTTTTATTGGTTAAGTGCTCTAGATGGTATCAAACCCACAAAACCTCACATTATTTATCAAATATTGCTCAACGTATTCTTCTTGGAAATGCAAGGACGTGAATCTCCCATGCTCACAAAATGGGTTTAAAGGAGAGCAACAGCAGTTTCTTTTTTGACACATATATTTGAGTAAGAATAACCAATGAATAAAAGGATGTAGAAGGGATCCTTAAGCAATGCACAAAAGTATTTTCTCGCCGCATGCTGTGATGCCTACACCCGAGACGGCATTGAGATGAATTGGAGTGGGTGCAATCATTATGAGGACTCCTGCAGGAGAAACGCTGGCGGAAAAGCACTTCCAGCTGTCTATATGCCTCGGCCTCAACCGCTGAGCTGTGCCTTTGTGATAAATTAATTTCCATAAGGGGCTTTATTAGAAACACAGCCATGCTTATTGTTCTTATTAAAAAAGAATTTGAGGTATTCAATTTATCTGAGGTCACCGGCAGCTAATAGTTTCCTCGGGCTGGTTTGCAGGGGAGCCATGGCTGGAGGGGAGATGTGTCTGAGGGGGCTAGATGTGTGAGTCTGTGGAGAGTAAGTGGCTGTGTCTTTAAAGTTGGCAGGGGCGTTTAGTCTTAGCCTTAGCTGGATGCTTGTGGCTGTGTTGGTCTGCCATGCCGAGGAAAAAGATTGGAGCTGCAGTGCTGCACCGTACACGAACCAAAGAGATGAATTTCCCTGTGAGAGTCAATCCCTGTCTTTTGGATTGTTCCATTGTGGTGGTTCAATCAAAATGACTGTCAGGAAGTCACATGTATGTACCTGTGAGGGAGAATATATGCTGACACTTTTAGGAAAATGTGTAAAATACATACTTTTGTATTAAAACAAGAACAACAATAGGTTATCACCCAGTTAGTCATGCCTCGGAGATTTCTGCTGTCAACTCAGTACAATGCAGTGTGTCACGGAAAATGTACGTAGTCGTTCTTAGTTAACTGAAAATCTGCAATTAGATGGCAACTTATCAGGATCCAAAAATCATGTTTTTGCTCACTTCAGCTTGCTGCAGTTAAATAGAAATGTACTCAAGAGCGAGATATTACTGTTGTGACTAAGAAGAATGATAGAAGTCAAGTAAAAGTAACAGGAAATGCATCAAACATATGCCCACTGTTCATATAGACTTAGTTCCAGTTGGCTCTATTGCAAATAATAGTTCCTAATAGACTTAAAAACATTAAAATCACATTTTTAGTTAAGATACAGTGTAACTCATTTTCAATCTCTTTGTTGTACACATTAACAGTATTTTTGAACTATTACATACATTTAATAGAGATACAAAATACTGTGACTATGTATGACCAAGATCTTCTTAGACTCATTCATGCTACACGATATTATTTATCTTGCACCTGCTGTATCTTCCTCTGCATAAGACTCTCCGATAAATGTTTAAAAAGTTGAGTGTGTTTGTGTTCCCCGTCTGCCAGGTTTACCCAGGATGGTTGTGATCAGAGACTACAGTGGCATCCCCTATCCGCAGTGTGGGCCCCCACTAAGCATTCATGCGGGGGATGTCATTGAACTGATGTTTGCCGACCTGCACAGCTCCTGGTGGCAGGTGCGTGTCACTCAGCTCATCTTCGTTTTATCTGAACATCTGTGACTCTATGAAAAGATAACATGTCACGGCTCACCGGGTTGGCTCAGTGCACGCAAAGTCTTTGCAGTGTCATTGGGGTTTGAAGCCGTGCCGCATGTCACCGTTTCTCTCTTACCTGCTGCACGTCCTTCTATCCGATAAAAGCTTTGAAACTAACGGGGTGACATCAACAATTTATCTCCTTTGGCCGTTATTGTTTATAAATCACACATTATATCGAGGTTGTTTTATCCCATTCTGTGTCCTGTCAGGTGAGCCATAAATATGACAAAATGATGAGGTCAGCGTTAATTAGAAATATGAGTCGAAATATCTGTTTGAACTCCGCAGAACCCCAGTTACATTAAAAGTAGGATATCTGTCTGTCCTTTCACTCCTCGGATTGAATCACAGCCTCCATCAGATGATCTAACCAATTAGTGGCTTCAGTTGATTAATTGAGTGCCACAGAGAGACGATAAAACAGCGGACATGGGAGTCTCTGGAGGACGTTTTAATGGTTGGTGCACAACCTCAAGTACAGGTACATTTAGCAACCATTTCACGAGGTCAGCCAAAGGTTGACAGCATTTGACCTTATCTATTTTTGAAAGGATGGGGCGATTTATCTGGGGTCTTCTGGCTGACTCCCTAGCTGTTTCTCACTGTGCTTTACGGCTGCATTAAAGCCTCATCCTCATGTTGGTGCTGCTCCAATCAGACTGCAGTCTTTGCCAACGGCACGGCTGGGATTTGGCGCTTGGCCAGATTTCTCTCTGTTGTGGCAGAGCACAAGGTGGATGGAGAAGACATGAATGCCAGGAGACTTCTTGTAAGCCGAAAGAACGACTCGCTGAATGTCACGCTGCAGACCTGATGGCACTGCATTGTTTGCTGCCATGGCAACAATGCATGCTGGAGGGGGATAATTAAAGGAATTAAATGATAATACACATTTGTGTCTATTCCAGTAGGGTGCATAATGATACTGCAACAAGGCCCTCCACCAAAAAGTCAGATCCAATTAGCTAATTCTTCTGGCTTTGCAAAGCAGTGAATGGATTCAATTATGCTTCACATCGGCAAGGCTATTGGACAGCAATGTTAATGGGAAACTGACTTTGACTCCAATCCACACATGTACTTTAACAAGTCACTATATCAATCAATATTGAAGTGTCTTTAAGTGCTATATACATTACATCTATTATTATTATTTTAATATTATTTTATTATTATTATAATAATTAATATGTTATCTGTTTCATTATATTTTGTGGTTTGTAGCCTGTGGTTTTACTTTTTTCACAGGGCGGTAGCATATCAACAGATGGTGGCAGTAATAAGTCAGAAAATGTAGGATTCAGTATACAAAGAGAAAAAAGGATTAAAATATAAACAATATAAGTTTCAAAGCATGAAATAAAGACTTTGCAAGAGTTCTCAACACGTGTGTAAGGGTGTTGCGGTCACACATAATGCTTTTAGGTGGGAAACACTGAATCCAAAGAAAACCCTCTTTGTTTACAATGAAATCTCCACAGGGCTCCTTTAATCTTCAGCGTCCCCAGTGGCGCCAGAGGATGGAATTACAGAACATTGAGAATTCATATCCCCTGTTACCCAGAGGCAATTATCCCCCGTCCCACTGGCAGAACAATACAATCAATCACTGTAATTTCATTTGATCCTTTGGCTGCTGCCTGTTTATGCCAACAGAGTAATACGTTTAATCTTTATCATACGCTTATCGAAGGCATAACAAATAGAGAGGGGCTTTCAAAAAACCTTTGATGAAATGTTATTACACAGAATGAATCATTGAGATGAGTAAAGATTCACTTTCCAATCTAGTTACTGCCGGGGCTTGCACGGTCCCAAAAAGCATTTCATACTCTAATAAAGAAGAGTGAGGAGGAAAGCATGCAGGGCAGGAAGCTGAATGAGGGGCTCCACATGCCCTCAACACTCACTGTCTTCTTAGATTAACTCAATGGACTTCAAATTGACCTCAAACTCAGAACTGGAAACTCCAATTATCTGTAATGTAATGTTGATATACTGTATATGCATATTACTGTCTTCCAGGTATTGTACATGATAGAGTACTAAGGTTATACAAATAAACTGAACATCTGTAGCCGCCTGTTTGTATTACAAATTAAGTAATTAGTTTAAACAAAGTGGTTTATTAAGTCTACACTGTGTTTGTTGAAGGAATTACTGATTTCCGTATAAAGCTTATGTTGTGCTTGAGGCAGGTTAGCTAAAATACAATTGTTAGTCTTTAGTTCAAGCCAAAGAGCTCGCGCTGTTTGGGTATTCAAAGACCTGAATAAGATCCATTATTTAATGTTAAACGAGGCTCTTGTTTTGATGTAGTACAAATCTAACTGCCGGCAGAGTTTGAACCATAATTAACTTGGGCTGCAAATTAGATGCACCGCTTGTTGTGTGCTAATTGCTAAGGATTTATTGAAGCTAGTGTGGGAGGGGAAGGGAAAAAGGCGGCGAGAGAGAGAGAGAGAGGTGTAGTTGCTTCCAGACAAATATAATGCGATTAACAGCCAGTTGCCTTTGCAGGGGAGAATCCTGGCAACAAGCAAGATTGGCTTCTTTCCAAGTGACGCTGTGAGGCCATGCCCATGTGTAAGTGTGCATATTCTTCATGATCAATAAGACACACTGAGTGTGATTACAATGCATTCAGTGGATAATGGCTACTATTGATGTCTTGGTACTGAAATGTAAGGCTTTTCAATTGCACTTTTTCGCTCTAGAAGACTGATTTTAGCCATTAGATGTGGCTTGAATATCATATTACAACAAATGACCTGCACCTCTGTGTATTGACTCCATTTAAACACAAAATAACAGTACTTCTTTTCAATGCCAGGTTCCAAAACCTGTCGATTACTCGGCCCAGCCCTGGTAAGTGATAACAACAAATGACTGCAGATTTCTTGCAACAACTACAAGTCATTCCTACTCTATTTGATCTATTGCATTGACTGTTTTCATCCTGTTTAGAATGATTGATTGCATTGTGAGTGCAGAAGTTGTTTATGGATGTTTCAGGTTTGCAGGGCCTATGGAGAGATACCAGGCTGAGGTGGAGCTTCTGGACCGAGGAAACAGCACCTATCTGATTCGACACAGGAGTAAAGAATGCACTGAATATGCCATAAGTATAAAGTAAGTGACATGATGGCTTGTTTTCCATTTCCGTACTTAAGTTACAATTTAAACTCACTTCAGTTTACCAAGGATGGTGAAATAAACAAAACACACGCAGTCAGGAGCAATCTTGTTGGCGAAAACACCTTATTGTTAGAGGCGAGTGGCAAGAATCATTCAAGCAAACGCCCACATGCAAATTATAGCTCTCTACAACAGTGGTGCGGTATCTGAAAACAAGCAGCTCATCAAATGTTAAAAGTGGATGTGCCGCAGCAGGATGAGGCCATGCTGTGTTCAACTCTGGCCAATGAAATACAAGAAGTTACAGTGACTATAGAATCATGAAGAATGGAACAAAGTTTGCCTGATCTGATGAATCACGATTGATCCTTGAATGCAAATAAGATAAGACTTTATTTATCCCGAAGGAAATTGTTGTGCCAGAGTTACACAAATACAATAAACACAGCAGCATAATAGTAAAACTGTACACTAAAAGTGCAGTAAAAAGAGCAATTAAATATCTACAGAAAACATGAAACATAGACGGTCACATAATTAATGTAATTATTACCAGATGGAGAGACAGAATTAAGATTAATGTCTGTTTTGCCAAAATCACATGAAGCCTGCAAGGGGACTTTGAATTTGCGATAACATTAGATAAGTAGGAAAAATACTCATTGGTCAGCATAGCAGTAGCTGTTTACGATTGTTTATGCTCTCCCTAAAGTTTTTAGGCATGTAAACAACTGGAAAGAGACAGTTCTTACGACTCATATTCGGTATTTCAATTATTTGAAACCCAAGTGTATCTTACAAGTAAACAATGAATCAGCAATTGTGTATGTTCACACAACATTTATTTTAGCACTTGTAAAATTATATTCAGTTACTATTTCCCCTGGATAATTCACAGACTGTTGCAAGTTTTTATTGGAACTATTTAGTACAGCAGAGTCCAAATGAAAACCGGTGCAAATGAGGTCTGTTCCTTGAAAGACTAGTTGCTGTTGTCATTTTTAAAGACTCTGAGCATCAAACAAACTGATCCGCATCTTTATTGAGATACAGGTAGATAAATATCCCTTAAACTGGGAAAAACCAAACCACACATCTCTGCACAACTACACACTAGAGGTAATTGAGAATGCTTTTATTCTCATTTGAGCATTCATTCTTCCTGTGTTAGTGCATCAGGGTTCATTATGTACATACATCATACCTTAACGTTATTGAAGTTCATTTTAGTTTACCCTGATCGTCTGCTGAGTCCACACATTGCAGCTAAATGCAGCATTGTGAAGATGTGGAATCAATGATCATTTTTACCACCGTCTACTCTGCTCAGACATATTTTCAAGGAGAGCCTGATAGCTTTGCATCATACTTTTTGCTACTCTTTGGCTATCAGTCTAAGAAACATATTTCAAAAGATGGCTAGAATCCAACTTGAATTGTAGATAAAACTTGAATCCCTTTAGTCTTTAAAAAATGGCTGCTTTATCTGCCAGTTGAACGTGTTGGTATTCCTCTTTTGAAATACAACACTGTCCATTTAACTGGTGAATATCTTTAAGGCTACATCAGAGCTTCTTCAATTTCATAAAAAGGAATCGAGACATCCTGACATGACGGCTCTCTGAGATTATAACGATTGAGGGTGCGCTCTGAAATTGTGTTTGGATGTTAGGACTATTTAGATAGTGACACACCATTCCAGCCCATTTGGTTTTGGTGGACTCACACCGTCTCTCATTCAAAGCTTTGATGTACAGGGCCAGTCTCTGAACACTCCAATCCTAATTGCCTGTCTCACTGCTTAAGATCATTATCAGGATGGCCATTTGAGATAATGGAGCTTTTATACAGAGAACTGCTACTAATCAACTGGAACTGTCGTGTGTGTGTGTGTGTGTGTGTGTGTGTGTGTGTGTGTGTGTGTGTGTGTGTGTGTGTGTGTGTGTGTGTGTGTGTGTGTGTGTGTGTGTGTGTGTGTGTGTGTGTGTGTGTGTGTGTGTGTGTGTGTGTGTGTGTGTGTGTGTGTGTGTGTGTGTGTGTGTGGAAGGAACAACTCACTAAACAGGGCTCATCTGTCTCTATGCGCTACGCACTATATAACTCAACACACATCAATAATGTATTACTCGCCATAGTGATAATGTATCTGCGAATTTGCATCATGATCACATTCATACACTGCATTGGAAGATTTACAATACGGATCCATCTCCGGTGTAACATGCACATCACCATGTGGGCCACATGCAATGTACAGCATTGTGTCTGCAATTGGCTTGACGGCACATTCCCACTGGCGCCGAACAGTATGCATGTACAGAGACATGTGTGTATTTTTAAGGTCGGACCACACTGCGGTTTTAAAGAGGTAGTCTGAGCTATGAGTCTCACATGACATATTATTATTTCATAATTTCCTTAATTGATCAGGCCTATTGCTCCCACTTACATTACATTATGTTTTAAATGTATTCTTTGTGATGCATGTTCTTATCTTGGGTAAAGAGAGCACATCCATGGGGTGCTTTAATAACACAATCACATGAAATAATGAACAGAAAGGTAAAGCAAAATAAGAAGAAATCCACATATTTTGACATGTAATAGTAGGAAAGGTGTCATTTATAATATTAATACTGTCAGAGCCTTGTCAATGTGTTTGCTGGCTCATTCACAAGGCTGTCTGATACACTGATATGGAAAAGAAGCATGACTGTTATTAATTACCCTGTGCTTTCACTGCGATCAGTCAAAATGTTTGTTAAAAAAGACCCATTATTAAAGCTGGTGGTGACAGCTACCAACCAATCATACAACATTTAAGCAACAGCTAAACACAATGCATTTAATACAATATTGAGAGTGGACAATTCCCTTTAAGTCATTTACATTTCAAAGTATTTTCTCCATCGGTGACACAATGTCCCTTTTGTCCAGGGGTGATTTGTTTCCTATGCTCATAGCCATATTTAAAATGTAGACACTTTTTCATGTTTCCAGGATGAACAGTTGAACTTGGATTCTCATCATGAGTTAATTTGTTAAACAAAAAAACATACATTTAGTTAATTTGTTGTGTTCTTTTCCTCTTCTGGGTTTGAAAAAAATGAATTATTACAAACGTTGTATTGGTTCCGACAGTATTTAAGGGATAACAAAGGAGGGAAGTATTGTAATCATGTTTTTCTTGTTAATTGCTCAATGTTTAGCTCTTAATGCCTCCAAAAAGATTTTAAACCCACCAGTCGAAGAAAGAAACCCCATGTCTGTAATAACCACTCACAAGTCATGTCCCCTTTAAGGCATTACCTGGAATAAAGAGTCACCAGCAGACTCTGGTATACAGTATTCATTAATCTTACATTGTGTCCCTATGCTGCTTCTATTATTATCTAATGTGAGTGAATTTGATCTGATTTTGACAGCAGGGAAAACCCAAGGAGTTCTTGTAAAACAAAGTTGGCTGGCTCTGCTCAGCATGGCAGCCGACAGTCAGACCTTCGTGATGGTTCACCACAGAGACTGGATTGATGTGGAAGCATGTATAGTTGATTAGCAGCCCATGTCTTATTCATCCTCCACAGGTTCAACGATAAAGTCAAGCACATTAAGATTCTGACTAAGGATGGCTGCTTTTACATCGCTGAGAGCCGGCTGTTCAGGACTGTGCTGGTAAAGGTTTTTACTTTGTATGGATTTTTGTGCCCTATAAATTACTGAAGCATTAATGAGTATAATCATTTTGACATTAAACCCACAGCATGCAAGATAAAGGTTTACTTTTGTTTTGTAAAATGATAAAATATGTCTACTTGTGGTTTATTTCTACATATGTGTGTGCACTTGCACAGCTACACGGACATGTTGTTAGCAACTGCCTGTGGTATTGTATCTCAATAGCTAATATTAGCTTGTTCCCAGTACTTGAATTGGGTAGATAAAATGTTTTTTTGCGGATAGTTGCCCTACTCATAAACACTTCCTCTGCCTGCTGTGTTATTATTAAGATCAAACAAGCAGTTACTTCCTGACCAACCTACCCACCCATGTCTTTGCATTTATTTCTATACATTTGCACACAATAGCATCTGAGTTCACATTGGGTTTTCTTTACTAAGAGTTTGTTTTGTTATATTGTGCTTGTTTAACACAGGACTTGGTGGAATACTACAAGCAGCACTCACTAAAGGAGGGTTTCAGCAGTCTTGACACCACTCTGCAGGTCCCCTATAGGGAGATGTCCAATGGAAACACGCCCAAGGCGATTATCAAGGCTGGCAGTGGTGAGTGTGCTTCAATAATCCAGATACCCTCTGAGAGACAACCTGACACAGGGAAAAGTTACCAGTTCAGATCAGATCTGGATCCGGGTTACAGTTAAAAGTAATTTAAAGCATTTGTTTTGAGAACTGTAGAGATGGGTTTACAGTTCAGATAAAGTGAGGCGAGTGGGTTTCCCCTCAGAAGTAGACCAGTGTGGATGTCTTTCTCTAAAGCAATTTTTAGAAACTGATATTTGACAGCTCATTAAATATAAATGGGGAGGCTGTGGCTCAGTGGGTAGTGCGCTGAACTTCGAATCAGGAGATGGGAAGTTTGAGTCCCACTGCAGTCAGCATGTCGTTATGTCCCTGAGCAAGACACTTCACCCCAAATTGCTCCTGTGGGGATTGTCCACAGTACTGAATGTATGTAAGTCGCTTTGAATAAAAGCGTCTAACAAATGACATGTAATGTAATGTAATAAACAACAGAACAGGCTAAGGGAAGAAAACTGCTAAAATCTGTATTTTACTTGCTATATCCCCGAAGTATGTCCTCACTTCAAGAACTATAGAAAGATGTCCCACGCCACGTAACATTGTGAAATTATGATGACAGAAAGCATTTGTCTTGCTATCAGACACCGTGTGTCTTAATACCTGAGGCAGTCCCATCTGTGATATTTGAGACACGCTAGACATATTTAGCAGAGTTTAATGAGCCACATGATTCCCAAGGGAACAGCACTGGTGGAAAGATATAGCAGCTTTTCTTGGGAGACATGCTTTTGTTGTGTTGCTGGATTGAGCCTCTTTCACACTTTCCATCATTACAATGAAGTCATAAATCCTCCTGGGACCCAGCCCATTGAAAATGTCCACTGTAGTGGACATTTTGTTAACATGCATCTCCTTTTACTCTTTTGAGCTACTCTGTCAATCCCTGATGTGATGTACAGAGGACATCCTGGTCTTTCCAGTGATATGTCATTGGTTCAAATTGCATGCTGGGAAGTTCCTCTTTCTTTTCATCCAAAATGGCTGCCATATCAAAAACAAAATTGTATAGAAGCAGCAGAAGTCAAATATTGTTGAATAATTGTAATTTTTACCATGAAAATCCTATATATTCTTGTTTATTAACATGTGAGGAACTATATATTTAGTTCTGAAAGCAATTAAATAATTCAAGTTTTCAAATAACAGGCCTTTTATAAATATCCATTCTAGTGGACGTCCGGACCATCTTCATGGACTTTATGACTCAATATTGTTGCAGAAGACGGAACTGAAGCAGACATTTTCTGTACCAGAAAGTTCAGGAAGATTAAGATTTTGAGCTCTCAGATGATGAGAGAGATGAGGCTTTCACACCTGGGATAGAAGAGGGTCAAGAAGAAGGGGGGGGGGGGAGATGCAGGAGACTCCATGAGCGCACAGATAGAGACAGATAGGGACGAGCTGGAAAGACATGGCCCTCTGTGGACCAAGAGTAGCACGTATGTCTTATTGTTGTTTTTATTTTAAGTGGAGCCACGAAAAATGAGAATTGCCTCAGGAATGCAAGCTTTGTTTCTATGAGCAGGTCAAATGGAGACCACATCCATAAAACTAGTCAAGATGACCCTACAGCCCGTGCTGACTGGAGTCAATGAGGTACTTTCCCACTACATTGACTACAAAGTCTTTGAAGATCTGGAAAGATTCACCAAAAAACAAGCTAGTTTTGTATTGACCAAAAAAACAGCAATGTTCAGATCAATTACTTATTCATGTTTTAAATAAAGGTGAATGTATTATTGTATTAATATCACTCGATAACCATAATACGTTACATAGTCCATCTGTTAATTTTGGCAGTCTTTTCAAACTAATATGGTCCCGACGTCCTCTACAGTGGACATACTGTAACATTTTTAAAATAAAATTAAATTAAAAAAAGTCTAAATTGCAAGATGTTTTTGTAACCATAAATAGGTAGGAAATCACAAACAAAAGGAAATTGGAAGACACTTGTTTTCCTCGGGTCCCAGGACAACATTTTCTCTTTATGACATCGGACCTAGACTTTTGGTTCTGAAATGTTTGCTATTGCTAACTTGCAAACAGTGCTTAATGTAGGTTGGTCAGTAATGTATGTTTTATTCTCAAGGGTCAAACTTTTTTTTTTAATTGGCTTTGAATTCATTTGAAGACAATGACTCATACATATATCATGCCTTATTTAATTTTGCTAAAGGATGCAAAAGATGGTGAAATGTACACAATCAAGGATGCATTAATGTGAATGTACACTCAACCTTTGTTCTATAAGGTATGGCTTTGGGTTATGAGGCTATGCATGCTATGTGAAAGACCCCATCCCTTTCACAGAAGATGTTGTATAGAATTATTGTTAAACTCAAATATGAGAAGCTTTCACAGTGTATGAATGAAACATGCAGCCAAGATAACGTTGCTAAAGTACCGGTTACCTTGTGCTGAATAGGTAAATGTTGACCGTGAGAGGTAAAGCAGCGTCTCTGATTTCAACCTGCAGGCTTCAACAGACATGAATACATTCACACTCGAGCTTAAATTCAACAAGACCGGCCCCTGCGTGATTACTGGCCCTCGGAGACAGGCGCAGATGCTCATTCACTCTGAGGAGGCATGTGAAGGAGAAAAGTCCTGAGGAAGAGGAAGGATAGAGAAAGAGGCAGGTTAGCAATAGAGAGTGTGAGAGGGGGACAATGTGGATAGAGTGAAATTGACAGAAGTAGGGGGAAAGAGGGAGAGTGTTGGATAGGTAGGAGTTGAGGAAGAGGTGTAAGAAAGTAAAATAGGGTAAAGGAAGAGAGAACTATTTGGGACATAGTGAGACAAACATTGATGGAAGAAAAAAGCTAAGAGAGCTAATGGCAAGGGGAGGGATAGAGTAAATAAAAGAGCACAATTAAGGGTCATCTGGAGGCTTTTGTAGTGGAGTTAATACACCTTTAAGCTAACCAAGAGTTAGAGGAGGAGATAGAAACCACGCTCTTGTCTGTGCAATAAAAATAGGGCTTTTTATGCTATCTTATTGTAGTGGAAAACTGGAAACTCCGGGAGTCAGCTAGCAGTGTTCTGCACCTCTACAGCATAACACATTCTTTTCATTTATTCAAACCAAAGTGTAAAAACATTTCATGGGATTTGTTGTTCCATAATTATTTCTCAGCTACGTCTAGAGACTCCAGTAAGTTGTTGTGCTTAGCCAAGGATCCCTGACTATTGTGGTATATTTATCTTATTGACAATAAGTCTGGTAAGATACCCACAAAAGTTTTTTTGTCAAAGTGTTGAACCATTCCTCGCTGCCAAACTGTACACATTACAAGCCAGACCACCTCCCACTAAGATCTAATGTATTCTTGTGATTTTGCACTTTCATATTAACCTGTTTGTTTTGTATAAACACATATTCAAATACAGATTGCATTGTAATAGCTAGTGTGAATGAGGTAGAACAAAGACACAATGCGGAGAAGGCAGGGGGGAGAGATAGAGGAAGAGACAAAGACAAAGAAGGGAGTAGGAGAGACAGAGAGTGAAGTAACTAAAAGGAGCGTCGGCGGCTCACCAGGCTTGGCAGGGAGGTCCCAGTTAGGGCCCAATGCCCCAGGCAAGCACCAGGAGCCTGCTACTCCAAACGTCACACTGCACACGCTGCTCAGCTCCGAGATGGCGTCACAATTTTCCTGACAGGACATGACATTTCACTTGGGCTGGCAGTGGAGGAAACTGTGAGAGCCGCCTGCTGACACACACCTGGTCCCAACTGGTCCAACTGAGGCGCTGCGCCTGTTTCCACAAAACTGGGAAAAGTTTGCAAAAATGATCTGATGTAAATGAGCAGAAAGCAGCTGGAGGTAAACTGTCTTAACTTAAAGAGAGACGTACGTGTAAACAAGCACAGTTGCTGCAGCAGAGGGAAGCAGGCGACGCTGGAACAAAGTCAAAGTTAGCCCTTTGTGTCTGCTCGGATGTAAAATTCTGCTACATCCTTGTCCCTCTGCCTCCGTTGGCAGCAACGCTCTCCCAGCGCATCACGCTTCAAAGCAGCTCTGCAAGAGGTGTGTTTGTGCATCGCTGCCAATCAACGCGCTTTCCTTCTGTGTGAAAGCCTTGATAGACCCGGCATTGCCTCAGTGCATTCTGGGATAGATTATTATTGCCTTAAGTCGTCCACCCCCATAGACCGACTTAGTGTGGGCAACACGTACTCTGTCGGGTAAACAGCCTGCACAGAAAGACAGATGTCACGCCAGAAACAAAAAGCACACACAAAATGGTTTGAATCTTAAAACAGACAACTCTGAGTGAATGCAAGCCTGAGCAAACAATCACAAGATGCAGAACTACCGAAAAAAACATCAACATTCTGGAGTAATTTGTTTAGAGGAATCCCAGCCAGCAACTTTAATTAAGTCTGAGTGCTTTCTGTCTGTGTGTGTGTGTGTGTGTGTGTGTGTGTGTGTGTGTGTGTGTGTGTGGGATGGGAAACAATTTAAAATCATCAGTGTTATTAAGATTTACAATTTTGTGGTCTTAAAAAACGATTTTAAGTGAATAATCTTCAGCATTTAATAGAGAAATATTGAAAATGTTATTGGATGTTTAGTTTTGATAAGATGACACTGCATCAGTATAATGTATATATTAAAGGGCCCATGTCATGCTTTTCCGGTTATCACCCGTCCCCTTGTGTGTTATGAAGGTTTTTATGCATGTAAACGGTCTGCAGAGTCAAAACCCTCAAAGTACACCCTGTAGGGAGTAAAACTCTAACAAGTCTGTGCTGCCCCAGAACGCCTCGTTGGAGATGTTCCATTGTTTGCTTCCTGGGTTCTGTGACGTGTGAACACCCAAATCAACAACAAATGGACCAATCCGCGGAGCACCTCACACACCAGGATCCCTTGGCTAACTAACAGGGAGTCCCATTGACTTGCATAGAGCTCCCTGAACGCTGGTAATAGACGAGTTGGGATCGCGGAGAAATGCTCTCCGCAGACCCATTCTCACAGCGTTATAAACCTTTTTCTTACTCAATATCAAGCCACACTTATTGTTTTTACTTCGGCTGTGAGTGTTTGTGTGTGCTCAGGATGGGTTTCGCTTGTTCTCGCTGTGTCGCCGACCCGGAGGGGGGGGGGGGGGGGGGCAGGAGCTCCAACAAGCCGTTTAGGACAGAGAGTGAATACCTGGTGAATACACATACTATACAGAGATGCTGTATGAGAAACCAATGTGATTTTGGAAAATCGCACAATTTAAATCTATTCTAGTAGAACTCAACAATGGACATATGATCAATAGAAATGGCCATGACATGGGACCTTTAAGAGACATACGTTTTGTGCATTGCATCTTTATATATATATATATATATATATAAAGCAGCGGACTAAGTATGCAGATCTTTTACTAAATTAAAATTGTAATATCACAGTGTAAATACTCCGTAACAAGTCTCTGTGGTATTAAAAATTCTAAGTAAAAGTAAAACATTAGCATTAATAAGTATTTATAGTTCAAAAAGTACCAGCAAGAAAGAAAAAAGATAATATAATACTTTATCATATTTATTGATCCTTTAATGTGTTCATCACTTTAATTGTTACACTGGTAAAGGTGGAACTTATTTATTTTGCTTATGCCGTGTAGCTCTTGAGTCTCCTTGATCCTTGGTATATAATATACTATTTTTGTATTATTAATTATTATAATAATATAATATATATATATTATTTTTTTCAGCAACTAAAGCAGATGCATAAATGTAATGGATTAAAAAGTAAAGTATTTGCCACTGAATTGTTGTACAAAGTAGCAGGAAATAGAAATACTCAAGTACTAGTTCAGTACCTAAGTTATAGGGACTGTCCACCACTGTTTATGCACACATATATGTTTGTTTATACTCTGTGCAGGTACTCTGGTCAGACAAACAGTTGACACCTATTGGCCTGCATTTACTAATCCCTGTGGGCAGAGGAAGAAGTCATGTAACCATATTGTTGTGGTGACAGCAGGCGGCTTTCTGAGTGTGAGGGGCACATGGGATTTCATATGGGAGCAGAAGTCTTTGGCTCTGCGGTGTAGATGTTCTTGTCATTTCCTCGTGCTGTGCCCAGACGTATACTTACCCCCATACTGTTGCTCTGGCTCGCCTGGTCTGAAGCTTAAAAGGTTCTTATTGCTGTGTTATACAGTATGACTTGGGGGAGATTATAGAAGCTACAGTATGAATCCAGTTCAATAAGCTGTTACAACAGCTTCAACTCTTCTAGGGAGCTTCTACAGGAGAATTTAAAACTGCAGGGATTTGCTTCCATTGAGCCACAGAGCATCAGTGAGGTCGGCCACTGCTGCTGGGCAATAAGTGGGCGTTCATACCAAAAGCAGCCATGATGTTAACATAACACAGATAGGCTGCCTTGGTTGGGTCATGTTGCTTCAAATACCAGTGGGATGTTTTGAAAATACAACCCAGGAACGCCAGTTAAAGTGACCTTCAAAGGCTTATCAAAAGCTAAATCACTGCATAGAGGTTGATAATACTCTGAGACAGGATTTTACGACTCAGCGACAATTATTTTATCTGCCAACACGATAACTGTGTCGTAGCAATGTTCTTCACATTTGATTGGCTACTGAAGCGCCTTGCTGGATGATACTGTGTTGCAGTGCAGCAAAAGTTGAGCTGGTGAAACCTTTTTCTGGAAAACCCTCTGTGTTTTTTTTTAAGGACCTCAGCATTGGCCTCATGCAAATAATTGAGAAGACGGGCCTTGCACACATCCTTTCAGATCCTCCCAAAGGTGTTGGAAGGGTCTCAGATCTTCCACACCAAACTTTGGAAAACCATTTCTTTATGGACCTGGCTTTGTGCAGGGGGGCATTGTCATGTAGGAAGGGCCCTTAACTGTTACCACAAAGTTTGAGGCACAGTACTCTCTGAAATACTATTTTATGTTGTTGCACAGTGGCGAACCGTGTCTATCACAACTGGACCTTCTGTAGACACACACACACACACACACACACACACACACACACACACACACACACACACACACACACACACACACACACACACACACACACACACACACACACACACACACACACACACACACACACACACACACACACACACACACACACACACACACACACCCCGCCGCCGCCGCGCCCCCAAACTGTCAGTCCAAACGTACGCTCTCATTCAGTGCAACGGCCAGGGCATTCAATCAAGGATGTAGAATACCTTGGTTGAAGGATATTCTACCCAGAGACCCAGAGCAAGATCTGATTGGTTGTTTTTTTTTCTAACACAAAACCACTGAAATGCGTAGTGCATGGTCCGAGAAGGACAAACAAATCAACGTAACACTGTAATATTACAGATCATCAACACGGATACCATTCTCATTTATTCATTTTACATACATTTTATTTATATAATTAAATCGATTTTTTTGTTTTTGTGTTATCTGAGTGTTCCAGGGTATTCTCTGAATACCTTGAAGGCCCTGACGGTTCACCACTGTAATAAGACCTAACCTTAATTACAACTAAGGGGAATAGCCCAAATAATAGCTTGTCAGTATTTTATGAAAATAATGTGTGTGTGGTGACTTGACAAATGTCTGATGCTCTAACAGTTTGCCCTTCTCTCTCCCACCCGTCCTTGCTTTTTTCTTGTTTTTGACTTTGCCAACTTTTCCTCTATCTCCCTCTTCTTTACCCTCTCTCATACCCTCTTTCTGTCAAACTTGTTAACTTTGCCTATATGTTCTGTCTTTGCTCCCACTACGGCCTGTATCCCCCTCCCATCACTCGCTCCGTTTCTCTGTAGTTCCTCTTGGCGGCTGCAGCTTTGTTCCTCCCTCCTCCTCGCCTTTCTGGTCAGGTACAGGAACATCTTTTCTACTCTCTTCGTCTCTCACTTGCTGTATGCCCACATTTCCAGGTTTCCAAAGACAAACTGTCTTGTTTTCCCCGCCTCTGTTAAATAATGTATTCTAATGATGCCGCTCATACGTCATATTGCTAACCCTAACAAGTCATCATGCGGGAAAAAAACATTCACGTCAGCTTCCTGTAACTCTAAATCGGAAATATTGCGAATTTCTGACAGCTCTGATATCTCCTCGTAAAATAACTTCAGAATTATCCACAAAACAGTGGCAAAGAAATGCAAAGCCACCATTTACATTTGACCCAAATCCAACAAATACTATCAATTCAGCTACTTAAAAGGGAAGAGATGCAGTTTTGTGTTACACATAATAAAGGTATAAGATTACTCTGTCTGCCTTTGTGTGCATGTGCATATATTGTATATGCATGCATGTACTGTATGTGTGGGCTTAGGCTTCTGTATTGGCATAATGCGCCTGTGTGCATGAGGGAGTAAATGTATTCCTTTCATCCAGCACATTTTCCCATTTGTGTCTCCTGTATTTTCATAGATAAGGTAAACAAACCCGTGCACACCTGCGTCACAAGTGATATGAGCCCTGACCTGCATGAGTAGGAAAAATCTGGTATAACCTGAGAAATGCTCCTTTAGAAACATTTAATGATAGAAAGACATGAATATGATAACCCATGACCTACCACCTCTACTTTTTTTGTTGCAACCAAGCCAGGTAGCTGTATATATTTCTCCCTCATCTTTGTAGTTTTGCTTTTACATGTACACTTAGTTTAACTCAGGACCAGGAGTCAGGGCTGCCTTATCTTACAAGATCCACAAAGATTTTACTGTGGATAATACCTGTGTCATACCATTGAAAACCTTAACCATCAACTACAAAATATAATGAACATATACCACTGTATATGAAAGGTAGAGAAACTGAGTTTTGTTGATCTTGTTGCCTTGTGATTGTCCATGGACCCCAAAAAACTTTAAAATACTTGGTTTCTAATTTGCAGTTGACCTCGAGTTTACATTTTCCAAGTTTTATTAAAATATAAAAATAAGATCAGTTCAGGGTAATGTTTAAAAATCCTCGCCCTTAAGTGCTCCCAAGCATATCTAAGAGTATCCATACTTTTTCATTATATTCTGAATAAAGTGCCAAAGAAAATGAAGTTATTTTACCATTTTAAGTCAAATGGCTGCTCTATGAGCTTAAATAAGAGATGTCTCTCAATAATAAGACTCTTCCTCTCAGTGTTTTCCCCCAGGGTGGTGGGTATTGCCGTGGCACGCTATGACTTCAGCTCCAGAGACACGCGGGAGCTCTCCCTGCAGCAGGGTGACATCATCAAGATCTACACCAAGATGACCAATGGGTGGTGGAAGGGAGAGGTCGACGGCAGGGTAGGTCTCCTGTAAGATGTTATTACTGAAATGTGTCACTATGGCAGATTTCATCCTTACCCTGGTGTTTTTGCACTCTTATCAAATACAATGGCAAGGCACATTTATTTACATAGCACCTTTCAACACAAGGCAATTCAAGGTGCTTTACAAAAATGAAAGACATTCAGAAAAAGGCATTTAAAAACAGTCATTAAAAAGCAAAGATAAAAAATAAACATTAAAAGAAAAAAATACATGAATAAAAAGTTACAGTGCAGTTTAAGATTTGAATAGTTCACACAGAAGTTCCACTTTACTGATGCTAGCTCTAGTATAATTTCTTCACACATGTATTCTGCATGCTTATACAGTATTTTTACACATCGTTTTGATTAGACAATTCACTCTTGAATACCAGGCATTAGAATTGCAGTATTAGGTTATAATGTTCTGCTTTGAGTTCATTTGAATACAAATGATCAATGATTACCATCTCTTAGAGCTTAAAGGGAGTAAAACCATTTATGTTGAAGCAGATTTCCCGTAGTGTTATTTTGTGAGGATTAAAGTCTCAGTGTATCTACTGGTCTATACTAACTTTACTCCAAATTCTATTTGTGATTAAATTAAAGCACATTTTTTCACAATACAAAGGCTTGATATCTGAGTGTCTGCATGGAGGGTGGTTTGATTTTGACAGGGTGGGAAGGAGTAGTGTAGAAATCTTTATGTGTGTGCATTATGCAAAAATGTGAAAGCTGGGATCAGAGTGAGAGTTGGAGGGGACAAGGACTACAGTGTGAGAAAAATTCACTATTCAAAATTCCAAACCTACATGATAAATGTTTACCCGTCAATTATATGTGCCATTTAATGGATTTTCTCCTGTTATTTCACCCTTTCAGATGGGCTGGTTCCCATCTACCTACGTGGAAGAGGAGGACTGACTTTGGGGGATGAATGACATCGAGTCAGTGTACATTCAAAGTTGACCTCCTCCTGTGAGCGCCATGCTGCTCCGCCACTCTCTGTGCCCTTCCAGTCAGATATATTTGATAAAAACCCGGGGACTCAAACTGAAGAGCAAGCGGTGATGCCCTCAAAAACCTTCTCTTGCCCTCTGACAGACTCTCACACAGAGCAGATGTCAAATCACAGATTCCAGGAGTATCTGGCCTCTCTGCGGCCCTGTCTGTCTCCCGGTCCCACTGGGAAGTGCATGTGCTGTTCCCGGATAACCCTCACTCCTCCTTTCCTGCTCACCTTGTCTTATTATTGATGACTACATTGGCTGGTGTGAGACTCGCCTTCACTGTCATCATGTTTCAATACCAGGAAGGCTCAGTCACCCAACTGGAACACAGATCCTGCTGACAGCGCACTGCGCCCAGGTACCGCAACTAATTGAAATGCAGGAGCTGAGGAGTTTGACTGTTGTTGGAACGATACAACCCTCTTGGCTGTTCAGATATTTGTGGTCAACTCTCTATCTGACTTTTTAAAGTTTAAATCACTGGTTTAAACTGTATGTGATATTTATATACTTTTGCTGAGTTTTGATCTGACACTGTTTTGATGGATTGATCTGTTATGCACATGTGCTGTTATTGTAACCTTAATTACAATATGTCTTGTTGAGCAAAAAGTCATTTGTTCATATCATCACAGGATAATGTTTTTAAAAGTTTTGGTATCCACCACTGATGTCTCCAAGCTTTGATTCCTTGTCTGTTATCATTTCGTTAAATCAAGTTTTACCATTTAATTTGACCGGCCAGCCACCAGGACAGAAAACAAATGGTTTGAAAAACTACAGAATTGTTTGCACAGACTGTCAATAACAGTTAGCTCAGGTAAGCTCATCCTTATGCTGGTCGTCTTCAACAGGGTCTTGACCTGACTGCAGTCCGTCTACGTATCTGACTTAATTCGGCAAAAGCTCACCTCGGATGGCCTTCCACGTAATCACTGAATAATCCTGTGCATGTTATCCGTTGCTCTGGTCTAGGTAATCCATATAGAGCTTAGTAAAGGTATTTTTTGAACAGCAACTTGTTAAGCCACACTCCTCAGTTGGATTGATATTCATGGCAAAGGAGTACTTTATCAAATGTATGTCCAAAATGTGAGTGATTTGCATTTTGTGTTTATGGAAACAGTTATACAGTAGATTTTTTCACTTAACAAATGGGAGATAAAACAACACGTGAAAATCATGTTTTATTCTTATTTTCATCTCTTGTTTCGCTATAGTTTAATTCCTGTCCCTTAAAGAATAAAAACAAAAGACACATTCAAAGGATACACTTTGTAAGAATGGAACAAAAGAAAGGAAATAAATCAACAGCTGCAATAGAGAAGCTGCTGGTGTGCCTGCTCATACGGCCACAAGGGGAAGAGTAGTGTGTGTGTGTGTGTGTGTGTGTGTGTGTGTGTGTGTGTGTGTGTGTGTGTGTGTGTGTGTGTGTGTGTGTGTGTGTGTGTGTGTGTGTGTGTGTGTGTGTGTGTGTGTGCGTGTGTGTGTGTGTGTGTGTGTGTGTGTGTGTGTGTGTGTGTGTGTGTGTGTGTGTGTGTGTGTGTGTGTGTGTGTGTGTGTGTGTGTGTGTGTGTGTGTGTGTGTGTGTGTGTGTGTGTGTGTGTGTGTGTGTGTGTGTGTGTGTGTGTGTGTGTGTGTGTGTGTGTGTGTGTGTGTGTGTGTGTGTGTGTGTGTGTGTCCGGCCCTGAATTAGTGGTTTATGAACCTACCACATGCACTTTAATAAACAATAAAGACAAGATTAAAATGTATGATTTAAACTGGAATTATTCCAAAAAGCGCACCGATCACCTAAATTGACATTGTTAATCGACTGGCTCCACCCCGTTGGCACGCTAAGTGACTTAAATCAAACACAACGAAATGACCGTAGGCCTAACAGGTGGTACCGCTAAAGTTTTCAAAATTGATCTTCAGGTGATGTCGCCGTTCATTGAGGGGCTTGTACCTTCAGTGAGATTTGTTTGTAAAGAAATATCCCGCTCACTTTACAACTTCACACTCATTCCACCCCAAAATGTTTGAAAATGTTGAGTGTTTGGGACATAAAGACTGAGTGGACTGCTTAATGCTTGAAACAGCTTTATTTTAAAGATGTTGATCCTGGAGCATATTGGGGGGACTTCATGGTGCACAAGACTGACGGGAAGCCCTTCAAACCGGTGAGTTAAAGAAATGATACTCATGCAGCTCTGTTTTTGCTGTTTGCCTAATATGCATTGTGTATCGTGTTGTGTATCGTGTGTACTTTGGCCTTTGCGGTTTATATTGTAGGCCTACATGTTGTTTCTCTCTTGGTGATGTTTTATTCTGCTGTTAACTCAATGATAAGTGTCTGTCTTAATGTATGTGGCTTAATCTGCATTGTGGCACACCCGCCGAGGTGTGGCTTTTACTTGGCTCTAATAATTTATTTGGTCATTAAGTCGGTCATGTGTTGAATATTGAGTTTTGTCCTCTTTCTGGATTTACTTCTTGCAAGGCTACACTGAGAAAGATGCTGAATGATAAGCAGTTGTGTGCACAGGCTGCAGTTTCATCTATGGATAAGGATGATATTGGTTGGGCCTTAAGGGCTATGATGTGCTCTGGTCTACGTGACTAGTTTATTCAATTTAATTTATAGCCTTTAAGTGGTATTTAATTAATTGGATCTTGCATATTATGTCATATAAGCTTATTTATTTCTTTACTGTGCCTCTAAGAGTCCTACTTTATTACTTTTCCCTAAACACTTTTTACACAATAATAGAGGAACGTTAAAGTAAAAGTGTTATGTTCTTCAGTAAAACATTCAATTACTTTTTCCTTTCTTTGAGCTAAAATAACCGGCTGTAGCAGTAGCTACCCCTTAATGGGCAGATGTGGTTCATTTACGCCAAAAATCACAGTTATGGCTCGCCACAAAGGTCTAGGTCAGGGGTTCTCAAAGTTTTGATGAGTGAGGGCCAATTTAGGTACCCAATATTGGATTGAGGGCCGCCCAAGAAAAAACGGAACACAAAATAATTCCAAAACAAATCCTTTCTTTATTTTACTAACCAATTATACATACAGTATACATTAAGAACTTGCAGAGGACACAAAGTTGGGTTATCTACAGACAGTGACTAGCTAAAATCGCTAGCTAACTCCCGTTTCTGATTATGATAACTTACAACAGATTTTCCGCTTAACCGCAACTCGCGAGATGCCTAGTTGCCATGCAACCAGTAGTCTAGCAAACTTTCCACAAGCTGTCATTCATAATTTAGGAATGACAACCCAGGGGGTGCAGTTTTACCATTCTTAAATTCCATTCTAATTCTTACTAGATACGAACCATGGAGGATTAAAATATAACGCATGCATTTCAGCGTGTCACATCGCGGGCCGCCAGAACATTTCCGAGGGCCGCCATTGGCCCGCGGGCCGCACTTTGAGAACCCCTGGTCTAGGTTAACATTGTGGACCATCAAAATAAAATAAAAACCGTACTTTTCTAATATTTAACTTTGTTTCTATTGAATGGCACTATAGGGGAAAAAGAGTGCCCATTTCTCATGTTGTATGCTATTTGAAATCATCAAAGTAAAATAAAATGAACAAAAGGAATTACAAGGCCAAGTCGTGTGTGTGATTACCTTTTTATATACAGTCTATGGTAATTACAGGTAGGCCTATATACTTCACTGCAGGCTGCTTTATCTTTTACGAATTCATTTTAAAAACAGGTGAACATTTACATTCCACAGATTTTGTGTTTACCTCAACTCTTTGGTTTCTCTCTTGGAATGAATGATTCAAGGCTGATGAAACAGCTGTTCACTGTATGCAAGGTAGCATGCAAGGGCGAGACTGTTTCCCTTCAAACATTAGCATCCAGCATACCATGAGTGTGACATCAATATTTAATAAAAGCATACCCTTAGAATTGTACTTTTGAAATTTGAGAGGCTATTTGATCTTTTAGACAAATGTTACATTCCGGGAACAAAGGCTTTGTAGTTTCATCACAAATCATAGCTGTGTCTTTGCAGAGTTGGATGTGCAGTTGAGAACTTGCAAAGCAATGAATAAAACGGAACAGAAAAGGAAAACACCAGTGCGTGGTGCGGGGATGTTAGCTCTGTTTTCTGTCTAAATTTGCTTCATTGAGATACAAGAAAAGCATTTGGGCAAGTACACTTCAAAAAGAAAACTCCACCAATGCATGAGTTCATGTGTCATTTCCAGGAAACATGGAACAGAACATTCAAAGTGAAAGTACATTGTTAGTAAGTTCCAACCTCGCCTCATGGATTGAAGGCATGAAGTTGTTATTTTTTTCTGGACGACGTTAATAACTATTCGTCCTGTATATGAAAGGAATGTTCATTGCTTTTGAAGAGTAAATCAACTCTAAGCGATAATACGGCTATTACTATTTTCAGAAAATTATGGTTTGATTAAATAAGCCCTTAATTTGTTCTATCTCGGTCTATTCATTTGCGTTACATGTCATGGTTTACGTCATTGCCTCCAGCAATTTACAGTTTTGGATCACTTGGCCTTTCTTAACTCTTACTGTAGCATGCAGCTAGTTTTACTATAACCATATCTGAAATGGTTCTTGCCACATTTTCCTATTTTCATTACATTGCTTTTTGACGTCTGTTTGTTTTAATTAATCTATTACCGTTGCTATTTTATGTATTTAGATATATAAGGAAACATAGACATGCACTTAATACAGGAATGCATGTATACACCAGTGTCTCACAGTATCAGTGTCTAGTATTGTAAACACTCCCTGGCTCAGGCTTACTTTTCCCTCACTGCTCTGCCGCCTCTCTAATGACCAAACTCAGCAGAGGGAGGGCTCTGCTGCACTAACAGTAACCCTCCTGTCACAAAGAGGCAGAAAGAATGGCTCCCCTAATACTCTTCCTCTCCTTAATCTGCCTGTTCCTGTCTTAGCCAAAGAGATGAAAGGCGACGACAGAGAAGTTGGATGGCAGCCAGAGAGAAATAAATGGGTGTACAAGGTTGCATGGAGTAGATAAAGTGCAGCGAGGAAATAAATGTTGTATGTGTGAATCTGAGAGGGAGACAAAAGGCGTACACACAGTGAGAGAGAGGAAGCCATGCATCATCTTCATCTGTCTGAATGATCTCCTTAACCCCCTGTCTTTGCCAGTCAGCCCCTCTGGATCTCTATGGGGGTTAAACAGGGATTTAGAAAAAGTTGAAGCTGCCCTCAAATACGGTGAGCACTCACTTCCTCTCTAAAGGGCTCGCCTCTCCCAAATACTTTATCTGTAAGATTTATATTCAACTGCTGACTGTGACCATCTACCCACCTTACCAAATCATAAAAACCACAACTATAGAGTGTTTCTGTATTCAGACAAGGTGCATTAAAACCTGTCTTGCAAGACAAAAGAGGAACGTAGAACAAATGTATCCAGTCTTGTTGCAAAACTCACAGGAGCTGTTGTAGCTCACACTTACGATGTAATGGCCATATAAAGCCATGAGATCTTACTTGATGAAGGGTGACTTAATTAAGTACTCCTAATATACCATTATTGTACCAATACAAAAATTAAAAGATATTGTAAGTGATTATGAAATGGGATCACTACAAGCGCAATGTTTTATTGTAAAGAGCTGTGGGTGGCAAATGTATAACCCATACCCATTATCTACTCTATCCCTATTTTAGTTTAGTCCCAACTAAGTACACAACTGTTAAGTCTGTATTTTTCTTTATTGGTTTGCTATTGTGTTGACATCTGTCCACGTATCCAGTCAAATATATCCACATCTGCTACATGAAATCTGAATGCCAACACTTCAAAATGTAATTTTTTTGCCGATTTAATTTCCAGTTATAGTTAAATATTACCAAGCTGAATCAATAAGCGAAGATGAAGAATACTGCATGCTAAAAATCATTATTTCAGCATGCTCAAATTAGCATTCCATTCATAGCACTGCTGTACAACTGTAAAACTTCCCGGAGCTTCAAGAGAGTTTATAGACGCTTATACTTTCTAATCATTCATCTCCATTTTATTAAATAATAATGTTCTGAGATTAAGATGAGTTTGTCCAGAGAAAGAAGGAATAAGGAAGGTAAGGACAAGACCACCCTCCTCTCTCCTTGTCTTGAAAGTGTTGCTAAGTCGCTGTGAGGACTCCATCAGTACTACCCAGCAATTAAGATCTCACAGATCAAAGCGGACTAAATGAGCTAATCCTCAGAGAACTCTGCTCTCTTTCCCTCTCTCTCGCTCCCTTACCCTGGTAAGTTCATCTTGACTCATTGCTCCATGTGCTGACTGTGCTTTGATGCTTGACAGCGGTGGGTTTCCTTAATGTAAAATGGTGAATACATGTGCATTAATGGCCGGGTAACACTTTCATATCCTTAAGGCCAATTCGCAGTCTGGAGAGCATGTTTTCAAAGGTTTTAAGACATAATTGGTGATCATGAATCTTTAGCTACTCTATCTGATGCCCACATGCAGCGCAGCCGAGCGCACAAGCCTAACATCGACTCATGAGGAAATCATTTTACAACACTTGATAACAAGTTATATACATACTATATGCCTGCATTAAACGTATGGTGCAACAAGCCCCTTCTGAGTGATTGGAACCAGCGCTGGCTTGAAAGCGACTGCTCTGAGGTCAATAGTCGTTCAAAGGAGCGTGACGGCGCTAGCTGCTTAGCAGCTCGGCCATTATCATAGAAAAAGCAGAGCATCTGCCTGTGACTCCTGAGGACAGGTTTAACGAGGTGGTGCTGCTCAGCATGGGGGCTTTTTGGCAGGGCCTGTCTGTCTCTCCCCCCTCCTGCTTCTTCTCTCTCCCACCTCTGTCTCCCCCTTTTTCTCCAATCCCTTCCTCCAGGTTTGTGCTGCCTCTTTCCATCAGGGAACCATTGTTTCATGGCGGCTTTCGTTCTCCCTCCTTTACATGTATTTCTCCCCACTGTAACTTGAATCTCTTTGTTTTTGTGTGCCAGTTGTCTGCCTCAAACGACCTCCTCTCTGTCCCTTTCAGTGTCTCCGACTATCTTTCTGTGTGTCTTTTCTCTAGCCGCTTTTTTTGTACAGTATCTCTTTGTTTCGGGGTTTTCTACCACCAGCACCACCTGTGCCTCTTTTTCTTCCAAACCACAAGACAACACTTAGCTTGAATTAACCAATACCACCAGAGACTCTGATTTTCAACAAATGTTGAAAAATGTAGTTTTAAAAAAAAAAAGATTCCAGAATTGTTATAGCAATTTTCAAGCACTAACATTCTATAAAGAGAGGTGTGTCCAACTAATAGATCTTTGTTGTCTTATTGCACATGTTATTATTAATGTGTCATCTTTCAGAGTGTCAGAACCAGCAGCTGTCAGTTCTCTGCTCACAGCTTTTTTTAAATCTCCCCAGCAGGTCCATGGTTGGATGCTTCTCTGCGGGCAATAACAGGACCGACAGGCTCTATTTTCAAGAACCCAGCAGCGCAGCTACATCGCAGTCAGGTGCACCTTGCCAAATGTGTCAGGAACGTGCCAAACACACCTTTGGTAATTTCGTTACCAGACTCTTGGTGCAGCAGCTATAGCACACTCTGTGCAGAAGGTGGGATTAAAGATAAACAGCTATTCCCGTCATGATGCACTGACGGTTTGGGAATCTTTTGAAGAGTTTTGCTTGGAGCAAAATAATAGTTCTCTCGGTCTTGGGACAGAAAGTATTTTTTTAAGCTGAGTTTTACACCGGAACAATCTCTTCACATTATTTTGCTCAACCCAGCCACGCATCTAGCTCTACTATCATACAACATGTGGACCAGTGGATCTGCTGTGTGTAATTGTGGCTCGAGAGTGACATCATTAACAAAACTGACTTGCAACAATAATTGTACACAACTTTTTTCATTCTCATTTCTGCTGCCTGCCACTCTAATGTGAAGGTTACCCTTTTTCACAGAGGAAATAGTCTCCAAGTCTCCTGTAAAGTGCAGCATACTTACTTACATGCATTAAAATACCCAAACCCATTGTTATCTATGTGTGTAAGTCTGCACAAAGGAGATATCCTGACCTTTCTCTGTCAGATGATTGTGGGATAACCAAGTCAACAACAGGGTACACATCATTGTCCTATTTCGTAGCTTTGATGCATTTCTACTACATAGAAGCAACAATTGTATCCCATTTCCTCCACTAATGAGCGCATTCAGTCAGCTGTACCTTGACAACTTCCTCTGTTGCATTTGTTGTGTGTGTTATGGTAGTCAGCTGACTCGTGTCATCCTGCAGTCACACAGGTCAGGATGCTGCCATTGTGCAGGCTTGCATACATAGATAACAATAGGCGCAGGTAGATTGATGTGTGTGTTGCCCTTTACTAAATAATGCCTATAACTCTTCTTGATGCACAGCATTACAGCTTTTGTGTTTTTGCATCCTTAATCAAGTCATTTGTTTTATTGTAGCTTTAACTTAGTGTATTTGTGTCCCTGAGTGTTAAAAATATACTGAATCAAAATGCAAAGTAGAAACAAGAGCCAAAGCTTCGGAGTGGAGTCCTGTCAGGCAAACTTAACCTGTCTGGTTCCTCTAGGAATGATACTGCACAAATACTAATAGTTAAAATAGGCAGAGTATGGGTTTTTGTTTGCAATGTTCTTTGAAACAAAGACTGCATATTATTTTTGTTTTCCCAGGCAGAGCTGTATAAGATGCAACCAAGCGACCAACACAAACCCCAAGTCTTTCTCAGCACGTGAGAAAAAAAGGATAAACCGGTTTCTTTCAAGCTCCAGGAACTCCGGAGCAGACTGTGAATGGTATCTTTTATTTATGGACGGCGTCGGCGTGATACATAAATAATTTCTTCAACAGGGTATCGGGGGCTTGCAGTGCCAATCCCAGCCGTGGCTGATTTGCAATTTAGGTGTGGCACTGAAGGCCAGTAGTGCTGGATTTGGCATTGAGAAAAAATAGACAAGAGCTGTGATCGTGTGTGACACTGAATAGGATTACCATCTGTAGCCGAAGAGCCGATTGCTGCCCTGGATTGTATTAAAATGAGGGGACATCAGATTGGTTTGTGGTCGTGACAAGAAAGCAGATTCTGTTTTATAGCTTGAGCACGGTGCTTCTAAATAGTCCTGCTTAAAGCTGCATTTCAGATACTGATTTTAATTCAATTTGTTGTTGCAATGGTTCAGCTGCAATTACAACCTACACAAAGTTTCTGGCATAAGAGCTAAGTGATACAAAGATGGTTTCAAATCAAATACGTGACTTGTACCTTTTTATGATGGGATTTTTTTTTTCTTCACATCTTTCTTGGACTAATGGATGGAGGCAGGAAGGAGGCATTGCTTCCTGTTAAGTCTGTTCCATGAACTCTGAAAGGGCAGTAGGGAGAAAGTATTTCCATTATGTTCCAGCAGAGGCAGCTAAACTTTCTCTTTGTTCTGTATATTGATTCTAGTGTACTGTGGCTCTCTGCGCCGAGCCAGTGAACCACCCACCAGCTGTTCTTGCGGTGTCAGCGAAGTGAATAGGAGTTTGATAAAGTCACAGATGGCATGCTGCTCCCACTCCTCCATAACTGCCATTCCTGATGTGTTGCTACATACAGGGTCAATACAATTTCAACCGTTGGAGCTGAAAATGTATCAGGATAGGGAGGGTTGAAGGTCCTATGGATGATGGTGAGTTTGTTTGTCCGTATCATTAAAGCACACAAGGTTATTTTTCACATGTGTATGTTTCAGGCATTCACATGTCATGTTGAACCTGTTCTCTGCACAAAAGCATAATTATTGCCCTTTTTTAATTTATTTTTAATTACAAAAATTGTAAATAGAGCATGATACATACATTTTAACAATAAGTGGAATTCTACCCTGCACTGATTTCCCCTGTGAATCTTTTTGCTTGGAACTCATCTCTTTCGACTCCACTTCGAGCGATAGAACTATTAACAAAGCACTTATATACTAATAAAGGGCTGTCTTATCTAAAGCCAGTTGAGTAGCACTTGAAATGTTTTTGCTCTATGAAACCTGATGTACTTATATGATTCTATTTTCTTCAAGTTCGTATTTTGTTGGTCGAACGCACTTATTGTTACATTATTTTTTTACATTACATTGCATTTAGCTGACGCTTTTATCCAAAGCGACTTACAATAAGTACATTCGACCAGGAAGACACAACCTTGAAGAAAACAGAATCATATAAGTACATCAGGTTTCATAGAGCCAAACATTTCAAGTGCTACTCAACTGGCTTTAGAAAAGACAGTCCTTTATTAGTATAAAAGTGCTTCGTTAATAAATCTATCGCTCGAAGTGGAGTCGAAAGAGATGAGTTTTCAGTTTGCGCCGGAAGATGTGCAAGCTATCTGCCGTCCTGATGTCAATGGGGAGCTCATTCCACCATCTTGGAGCCAGGATAGCAAACCCACGTGTTTTTGCTGATGGGAACTTGGGTCCCCCTCGCAGCGAGGGCGCAGCGAGTCGTTTGGCTGATGCAGAGCGTAGTGCACGCGCTGGGGTGTACGGTTTAACCATGTCCTGGATGTAGGAAGGGCCAGATCCATTCGCAGCATGGTAAGCAAGTACCAGTGTCTTGAAGTGGATTCTAGTAGTTACCGGAAGCCAGTGAAGGGAGCGGAGGAGCGGAGTGGTGTGGGAGAATTTAGGAAGGTTGAAGACCAGACGAGCCGCTGCATTCTGGATGAGCTGCAGAGGTCGGATGGCACATGCAGGTAGACCAGCCAGGAGGGAGTTGCAGTAGTCTAGGCGTGAGATGACGAGAGCCTGGACCAGAACCTGAGTCGCTTTCTGAGTCAGCTGGGGACGTATCTTCCTGATGTTGTAAAGCGTGTATCTGCAGCAACGGGTTGTAGCAGCTATGTTTGCAGTGAAGGACAGGTTGTTATCTAGGGTCACACCCAGATTCCTTGCAGTCTGAGTCGGGGAAACAAATGAGGTGCCGATGTTGATTGTTAGGTCAAGAGTGGGACAATCTTTTCCCGGAAGGAAGAGCAGCTCAGTCTTGTCAAGGTTGAGCTTGAGGTGGTGAGCAGACATCCACTGAGAGATGTCAGCTAGACAAGCAGAGATGCGTGCGACGACCTGGGTCTCTGAGCGGGGAAAGGACAGAATTAATTGGGTGTCATCAGCGTAGCAGTGGTAAGTCGCTTTGGATAAAAGCGTCAGCTAAATGCAATGTAATGTAAAGTATACCTGGGGATCAAATCTGAAACAGATTTGTTGCTGATGTGTACAACTGAGTAAGGCTGAAACTCATTGGGAGGCTTGGTCACATCAAGTGAAAGGACAACAATTGCAGCTAAACCAATTCATTTGAATGGAATTGCTATGATCAATACATTCAGTCATAGACAATGTATATCTGGGCAATTTCTGTTTGCATCATATTTGTGCTAATGACCAATAGTAATCAGACTGACAGTGTTAATGTTTGATTGAATCCAGAGATGGAAAGGAAGCATCTGAGGCATATTGATCTATCCGCTTTTATTGAACCTTCCATTGTCTTCATTTGTATTTGGTTATTGCCTTCATTTTATATATAATAGATGTATTTTTCTTTTCAAATGGAGTAATTATTTTGCAACAAAAGTTTTTGAAGAAACAAACTAGCTCACAAGAATATAAATAAATGAAGTAAGTAGTGCTGCTGCATAAAGGAAGAGAATGTCTTGGAAACTGCTATTCTTCATATAGAGCCACATCAAACCGTGCACGGCGGTCAAAGACGTTTAGTTGTTAGCAACACAATACTTCACTTGTGAACAGCATAAGGCCCTGCAACCTCTGCTTTATATAGAGATGTATATATCACGTTGCACGAGCATTACAAATATTTGAATGCTTTCCAAAAATGCTTGCATAGCATCATTTAAATTGTTTGCTGTTAGGCAAGGAAAGCCTAACTTTTCTGAGTAGCACCAATTTGTGTTTTGAGTTCTACTGCCGGGCATTTCAAAGACTGTCATTGATGATCTGACAATGGACCTTTGAAATCGTAACAAGCTGAGTGCTCCAGACATGTTGCTGACCCTCTTCTTTCCTAGATACTGAATACCCCTTGTCTTATGTAACTTTCTCCTGGAGCCACCAGTGCTGACAGTGGCAGAATACAAGGACTGCTCATGTCTAGAAATGTCCTCCTTATACCCCTCCAGAGTCTTAGAAGTGAAAGGAGGAAGGACAAGGCGTCACTGTGACACAGAGCATTAGAGAACAAAGGAGCAAACTAAAAGCGTAGGTCTTTGTGCACTGAATTCTGACCCCTGCTGCCAAATGTAGGTTAAATATGAACGTTTTGTTGAGCTATTAGAAAATATATGCTTGCATATTCACAAGTTGGAGTTGCCACAACTTTTTCTGTCTCTAAATCTGGTGTGGAAGACAAGAGAGTTGCTTTAAATATCCCCCACACCAATACTCCAGCAGTTATGGCCAGAGAGTTATAGCGCTCATGTTCCCTCTGTGGCTATGAATGTTGGTATAGGCAGTGGGTTGCACTTGCTCTCAAGGCACAATAATGGTCTCAGTCCAGTTGTTCATCAACCTTTTCTGCCATCATTTGCATTAAAGTGCTAGAGACTTGGATTTAACCTTAAAACTTTTTGTGCTAATGGCTAAATACAGCCCAAAGCCAGGAGCAAGTGTCATAAAACACCAATTTTATTGCACTAACATGCCATAAAGGTAATTGTCTTTCACACACACACTCTGGCACTTAAACACTGCTCTACAGCTTAGTTTCCTCCAACGGTCACCACAAAGCCTCAAGAGTGCCACTTCACATTCCGCAGAGCCAGTTTAGAGACAGAAACCTTGAATAATACTATTAAATCACAGAAGGCGATATAATTATAATGCTGGATTGATGTGATGCTGTTACTGTATTTGGGGTATAGTTATTTTTCAATTTATAGTCACATCCACAAGCTTGAAAGTGCAATTGACCTTTGGCCGAGCGCTCGTCCCTCTTTGTAATCGTCATTAAGCTTAACAAGCTATCTCTTTTGGCGTGGCACTTGTGCAGTTTACAATGACAACCAACACAAATTGACCATTGTAACTGTTGGTAATTGTTAAAAACAATGGGTCCTTGATTTCAGGCAGGTGTGCATAAGCAGGCTTTCCCACTTCTATCATGTATCTTTTTTTTAACAGCCGAAATTACAACACTTGCTGTTGATCTATCCCCTGTAGCTGGCTAGCTATTTAAACAAAAAAATGTCTAAAGAAACCCTATAAAGGGCATATGATCTTACTGGCTTCCAAAAAGTCAGCATCTTCACCAGTTAATGATCGATGTGGAATACATGAAAAATAATGAAATGGTATTTTGCTTGTATTGCAATGTAGTGCTACTTTGTCCTGGCATTAAGCGGGAATCCATCCGTCTGTTTAGCTTACATCATTTGACAAGCAAGACACAGGTTGGATGCTTTACTTTCATATTTTTAAGCAGTATATTTCACTACAAGAGAATAGGCTTTTAGAATAATGACTAACCACATTTGGTAAACATCGGAACTAACACAGTTGGCTAGATTGAGTTCAAACTTGATCAAATAATATCAACAACAGGATGATGGATGTGTGAGCTTGGAGACTACTCTGTTAACATTTAGGACCGGCTTCCACATAGTGGTTGTATTATTGTTCAACATTTATATCCCTTGTATCCCTTTTTGGCCTTAGAGCAATTCTAGGTTAGTTCGCTAGTGAGCTGGTCATGCTAATGTTCGTAGTTTATGTTAGAGCAGATAAAAGCACTGTTTAATGCATTTCTCAAAATGTTGCCCTTGTAATTTGAGTTCTGAGGCTTAAAAAGGTAATTATAGACAATTGTGTTAAACTCAACCCAATGCTCACCACAACATGTTGGCTTATCTGTTTTGGGAATTAAAAAATGCAAAATTCTTCAAATATGTTTCCGATTTATTTAGGTGAATGGCAATCACTTGGTTGTTTATGCTGACAATGAACTTTTCCTTTATCCCCCCAAAAATGTGCTAAATAAGTAGCATTAATTTCTCTCAATTTCATTCACATACGACATTCTGTTTCAAGTACCTAATTTTTGTTTCAAGAAGTTGCTTTCCAAGGCAAGAGTCTCTGTCAAAAAATGCATTCTCTTCTCTTTCATCGACAGTGTCATTTAATGAGAGGCACTTACAGTAGTCTCTAACACAATTAAGTGTTTCATGACACCCTCGGTAAGAAAATGAATCTCTCCAAATGAAATTGGTCTCAGTGCTCAGTATGTCATCCAGTGGGATGCAACTTCATTCCTATTCATTGACCCTCCATGACTTAAAGCTCATTTCCTGAACGTGTCGCTTCTCGAGGCTCCCGCAGCAGGATGCAGGCTTTCAACCAGCCTTCCCCTCTCTCCATTTGATTCAAGGATTAGATTTGATTACAGATTTGAGCTGGACAACCTCTGCGAAAGCTGTGCAATCCCCCTTTTTTTTTCTTGAAGTCTTGTTAAATTTACATAAAGCAGATGGGATTTTGGCTTGAGATTCTTCAGATTTTCCCATGTTTCATGAGCACAACAAGGACGGTTACAACACATTAGAATAACACAAGTGTAGTCAAAGATCTAGGAATTCATTTGTTGACTGATATATTGCTACCATCAACTGTTTCTTCAGTGAATAGGTCCACGATTGGCATTCAAAAATCCTTTAAAATGACATTCACTTTTTGTCATTGGCTTGAACCTATATCTACAAACAATACACTGTTTCACTCTACACATCTTGTCTCAAATGTCATGTTCCTAATTAATAAAAATGATTACTGTTCAACAACAAGACAAAGACATGTTTTTTCTTTTTCCCTTTGGTGGAAGTGTATTGTGTAAGTGTTTATGTAAACATAGTTTTGACAGCAGCTCTCAAATGAAGAGAACCATGTGCCACACAAGCAAAGAAATAATACAACCAAACTCTTTGCGCACTCATAGTCCACATCTAGGACGGGTTGGCAGCAATAGAAAACAAGTAATACATATTTTTGTTTTGCGTAGTCATGAAAATATCTGTTTTATACAAAAATTAAATACAGTTACAGTATGTTACAACTTTTTTTGCCACTTTTACAGGTGAGCTCAAGCATGACTACAAAGCCTCTGAAAAAGAAAAGGAAAAAGTACTAGATTTGTCAAGGAGCTCGATAATAAGACATGTGCAGCATTTGGCAAAACAACAGACACCCTTCAGCAAAGTAAATTCACCAGAGTCACTGAAGCACAGGGGGAGAAGGTGAAGGAAAGGAGGGGAACAGTGAGGAAAGGAGATAGCAAGTCGGGAAGGAGGTTGTGAGGCAAGATGTTTTAAGATGTCCACATTATTATTTTTTAATAACTTCAGATGATACTTAGAAATCATGTGTCTAGTTTTGTACAGTTTGCTCTCAGAGTGTGGGCAGCTCTATCCCAGTCTTCAGTCTGCCTTTAATAAAGTACCAGCCAATGACATAATCAAAAAGCGAAGGCTCCAGCCGCTTCCTCTGTGACACTATCAGACAGCAGTGACTCCACCTATCCCTTCACATATCCATTTAGCATTCAGTATAACCGATCAGTGCACAAGCTGTTGCACCAGTAACACTGTCACCCACCACTGTGGCCTTGGATGTACAAAAAAAGTTGCTTATATTGTATGCTGAGCACATTGTCCTGTATGTCCTTAAGGTTGAAAGTTCAATCTCAACATATGTGGTTTTAGGGTTTTGGTTGAGGATGAGAGGCCGTTCAGGTCTCTCAGCAAAGGGAAACAATCAATAGCGGGAGCGCTACGAGGGTAAGCGCGAGCTGGCGGATGATGGGGGGATGATGGAAGGAGTCCTGTCCAGACAGTTGGTCGTCACACTCCCCGGGGCCCTGGCAGCGAGCTCTCTCACACAGGACGCCGGTGAAGCTGGGGGAACAATGGCACCGCTGATGATGGTGGCAAGTGCCACCGTTCTGACAGCGCAGCATCGCGTTGTCACACACCCGAGCTGCAGAGACAAAGCAAAAAGGGCAGGGGAGACAGGAAGGGGTGATTAATAGATCACTCAGTGATAGGGCGGCTGAGAACATCAACAGGCAAGTTCACAGGGCACAAGCTGCCTCTTCTTGTCCTGTCTGCATCGCTCTGTGTCCTTAGAGCACAGCTGACACATTAGGGAGGGTGAAGCCAAGGACTTTGTGAAGAAGTATGCAGAGGAGGAGGAGACAGATAACCAGAACACATACTATATGAAAACTAGAATGTAGTCCACAGCCTGTGACAACCCCTTTCCACAAATGATTTGTTATGAAAAACAGACATTTTTATGGATTTATGGATATTTTTTGAATCACCAAAGGGACTTCAGGGCAAATCCTGGCTCAACAAAAGAGCAAACGAACCATGGCAGTGATGAGGTAAATTAACGATTAGTGAATCCAGGGATGCCAGAGTATTGTGAAACAGCCCCCCCTGTGTGGGACAGGAGAATTGCTTCCCTGTGGCACAATGAAACCTGAAGAGAGGAGAAGACAAGGGATGGATACCTGGCAACACCTTCCCCTTTTGATATGCAAATAAGCATGTTCAATGATAAACAAATTGCTGTTGTTTTCTTTCTGGGTTAACCTTAAAACAAACAATACAACACTATTAGGATATAATAATGTAACATCCTGACCTGCACTGTTCTAATTGCCACCATACATTTCTTTGTTTTGATATAGATTGATTAGGACTACATAACCTAATATACTCATTTCTAGACAATAGATCACAACACAATTATTCCAGGAAGCCTTTCTGCTGGCAGAGGTGAAATCCTGGAAGAGGTAATGTTTGCCAAGAGATTTCATTGTAATTGGATATCTCTGCTTGCATAAATAGTAATCACATTTTTGGTTTTCAGTAATGTGTCTCGTGCATCAGAATACACTTTAGAAGAAATATAATTGCTCCTGCCAAAACTATTAAAAAGACACTGGTATTGCATTTAAGTGAATAATATTCCACTTCCCTTCACACAGACGCTGTTATGTGCTTTAAATGGAAATTTCACCTTGGGATAAAGGGGATTTTATGGGATTTGCAATAATTCTGTGATGAATTGTTCTAAATTACTCTTTAGGTAAAACCACTTTCCCTGCGTTGTCTGCCTCTACTTCCGACAACCCTGAGAGGCTTGGTATGTCAGCCTTCTTGTGTTGAACTGTTTTTATGTATTTATAGACGGATTGATAATGATTGCATTATAAGAGCAAATATAGCTGCTCTTCCAGTCAGTCTCCTGACTGCGTGATGGATTTCTCCCTGAATGACTGTTGAACACTGGTGCGAAATAATGAGACTGCCAAGAATCCACTGCTCTTTGATGACATTTCCAATTGATGTATTAGATGTAGTACAAATGTTAGTTCACAAAACTTGAATCGCTGCGGGAAATATATCATAAGGTTTATAAATGAAACCCGAAATACACACACTACTCTGATCAACAAGTCATGTCATGAAGAATCTGTTTGTTTAGATTCAGGACAATATTTTACTACATATCTTGCAATAGCCTAGTAATCCAAAGCAAGAATAGAATAACACTTAAGTGGCTATAAACCATATTTATTCAAAGTAAACCAAATTATATACCAAATTGCTATACATAAAATAATTACAGTTATTTTTGTGAATTTCAACTCTCGTAAAAATAAATGCTACAATTGTTCTTGTCTGCTGGATGTGTGAATACATTGATTGCAATACCAACTTAACATTTGATAATATATCAGCGTAGTGTTCACAGCTCATCTTAACTGGTCCCAAGAGGCCAAAAATCAGTATTTGCAGGTTTGATGACCATTTAATTTTAGTGTACATCTGTAATCCAATGCAAAATTGCGATGTCCATATTTGTCAAGTAAAACAACTCCTCCACAAATGGAATAACATATTTTGCAAACACAGAAGTAACATGTTAATATTAGTTGGTATTAATATCATTTCTTGAAGAGGTCCCCCTCTAATACTAGCGTACGAGTATAGGGCTTTGACCAAGTCTGACATGACCAAGACTTATAGAGAGTCAATTTATGCCCAACAAATTAACACATTACTAATGCAATAGTGTTTGTAGTTGAACTTTGCATGCATTAAACCAGACTCCTGAACTACAGAGTGCGGCTGCCCTGTCCTCCGTGGGTTCAAACATTAATGGCCCGGTGGCTCCACCCCAATCACTAATTTTCAAAGAAGCTTTCTTATTTTACAGCTAATGGAAAACACCTGCGCTCTGTGTTTTGGTGAAAAATTACCATGGGATCAGCTAAGTCTCCATTAAGGTCCACACATTAACTTTGTTTCCTGTGGCCGAAGAGTAATCTCTCTGTCCTCCAGCGGACCCTCAGGACCGTTGTCTTTCTAAAAGCATCTGTAGCCCAATTCGTTTTCTGATGCTGAGGCTTAAGCCTGCGGTGTACTTGTGGAGCCACAGGGCCCTGCTGTCAGGACAAATGCTGAGGGGAAAAAAGGGAATTATTTTGTGTTGCTTAAAGTTCAATCTCACAAAGTGTTATGGTATGTGTGAAATAATTAAAAGTTAGTAAGTTGGTACCTTTTATTTACTATCCAGTAGAGACATGGTGAACATTTTAGTGAACCTTTTGGGTAACACATCACAGTTAGGCAAATGTGATGTGAGGCTATATTTTACTTTCTTTCTACAATACGTGAAACGAAAAATGGGATTATTATTTCACAATAAAAAGCATATGAAAAGGAAAAATAATGTTTAAAGGGTCAATTTATATCAATATAAATGTATTATATCCTATGTTTTTCCATCTCCACTCTGTTTATAACACGGTCTTTTGATTTAAAATGAGGAGCCTCCAAACCTAAGCATTAAAAACCCAGATGACAGCAGTACTCACTGAGATGAGTAGACTGTACTTGAGGTGTAGAGTCAGTCAAAAGCCACCCTTACAATTGATAATAAAATAGAAAATCTTTCTTTTTGAACGATGTATACAACTGTCTCTTCTGTAGGCAAGTTGACACATGCCCTGTGTTACTTACTTTCTTACACTTACTCTTGGACTTGTGCTGGCAGCAAGTGAGAACACAGCAATGTGAGTCCTGGCTAAGCTGGTACTCTCTCTGAGACATATGTGCACCTCACACCTCCGTCAGATGTGTGACATTTTAGCAGTATAACTGTTGTGACAGATCCTGCCTTGGGCCTTGGTGTTGCACGAAGCAACATGGAGAAAATCCAGCACAGCAACAGCACAATAGTGAGAGATAGGAAGGACAAAGAGCTGCATTTCATACTGCTTCTTCCAGGGGACAAAAGAAAATGTGTTTAGGAAACAGGGGGTGTATTCTGTTTTTCAACTGATAATATTACATTGAGAACATCACATCTGTGTTTAAATCAGCAGGAAGAGAGCTAGTTAATATCCTAAGATGAAGCTTTTTTGTGAAAGATCTACATATACTAAAGAAGTTCTAAAGAATAGCCAACCTTTTTTAAAATGCGCCAATTGTCATTAAAATACCTAATATTGCACAAATCAAGGCCGATAAGAGCCCAGGGAGACAGCAACACATAAACGGAAGCAATATAGAACGGTTTGCGGATATATATATAGTTTAGGTATTCATAGTGATTCATTGAATATTTTAAATAGCTTTAATAACTATAGATTCACCATAGCAATCAACTATAACTGGAGACAGTTTTCAGATACAGGATCTTCTAATTATAAGCTCTGAGACAGAATAGTGTTGCTTCAATTACATTGGATCAATATATTTTGCCATGGTGTCAGAGTAAGCTGAAACCCGCATTCAGCCATGCCTCGTGTTGTCATATTAACATGAAGGTTTCGTCATTAGTCATGACTCGAAGCACTGAAGTTCAATACCGGGTGTTGGCTGCAAAGAAGCATTTTAAAGTAGGCATACAATATTGCATCTGAAGACGGAGAGGCGTGGTTTTCATTTTAAACATGTCAGGGTTGGTAAATGCTGGGAAATGTGTTATTGTTGGAATACAAATAACATTAAATGCAAGGAATGATTTTAAAAAACAAGTTAAATATTATTTACTTGTTGAGAGTTGTTCTAAGCTAAGATAAACAAGAAAGCAAATACACATTCTGTTTCTTAAAAATATAGGATCTTTAAAAAAATTGTTTGGGGCCTATCTATAATTGAAGTCCAAGAGGCAAACAGTGTAATGATTGCTTTTCTTTTTAATACATACAAAATGATCAAGATGTCTGAAAGGCGTTTTCTTTTTTTTGCCCAGCAATAACAATTCCAATGTAACCTTGTTCAGGTACCAAACACACAATTTAGAATTTGAGGTTTTATTGCAAAAGTTAAATAACTACATTGTGTTTATTCCAGAATAATTATTGAAGAATATAATGTCATTTGTTCTAAAAAGAAAAAATCCTCCTCCTATGCACTAAAGCAGTGCTTCTCAAACTTTGTTCAGTAATGTACCCCCTTTGAAACATTTTCTCAGCCAAGTACCCCCTGGCCAACCCCGAACATTTTTGATCGAAAAAGCCTATACAAATAATTCAAATATAGTGATGTTCCCTCAGTGTGTGATTTATTAACTCCTTCGTGCATGCTTTACAACAAACTAAGGATATTTTCATCTTCATGCATGAAAAAAAATAACACGACATTTTTCTAAAACAGATTTTTCCAAGGAGTTTTTCAATTGAAGTAATATGTTTAACAAACCAATGAACAACATGATATATTGTGAAAAACTATAAAATACAACACACACATTTGACATGAGGACGCCCTTAGTGGTTCTATAGGAATATTTTATATAAAATTGTGTTTTCTATTTAACTTATTGTACTAAGATTATTTTTGTAATCATGCATGGTATTTTTTTAATCAACCTTTTTTTAATATTTTTTTTTAAATCTCACGTACCCCCTGCAGTACCCCAACGTACCCCCAGGGATCCGCGTACCCCCATTTGAGAATCACTGCACTAAAGGATATTCCTATGAAACACACACTGTCATGGGGCATTTAGAACGGCTTAAGTAAATGCAGAGAATGCAGCACACGCTTTTCATTGACATTGTTCTAGGTGAGATAAATGCTGCGTTCTGACACTTTATATGGAAATGATGCAGATTACAAAGGAAAAGTGTTATTCACACCAGTCCAGTTTGTTTCACCTCTGACGCTGGCACATCTTGTTCCCAGCTTTAAAAGCTTAGATAAGAGAAGAAACACCCTCTCTTGATTGTGGAAATCCTGAAAGTCCTCTTTTCATTTTTTTTTCCTTGTGGCTGTGAGAGCAGTGATGCAGATGCAACTTAACACTCACTACCCAGGATATCTGGGCCGGAGGATTAGCTTGAGATAGCTGGAGATCAATCTACATAAACCACCCTCGAGCCTGTTCTCTCCTTCCCCTCTTTCCTTTTTCTCCTTGCGTACATGGCAGAAAGGATGCACCCCCAGAGAGCCTTCTGAGTAATTAAAAAGAGGGCATGATCAAAGAGGTTATGAGGCTGTGGACTTGGTGATCATGAGGCATGTGGTCCATTCCCTACGGTGTTCTCACAACAAAAGGTCTACCTTGTAAGGACCAGCGTGTGTTGGTGTGCATGCAAGATGAAAGCATCTGGGCTTTGGGAAAACAATCAACTCCATACCTCTATTAGCATATTCTACATTACACTTTTTTTTCAAATCGCCAATCAATAAGCAATCAGTTGTTCCTATGTATTGTTAATGTCATGCTGAAGTTACAAATCCTATAAGCCTACCTTGGTTACGATTTGCAACACCAAGAGATGAAGCATTTGCTCGATCTGTGTAAAAATAGGAAAGGTTATATATTACACTGGGTTGAAATATATTTCATGCTGTTATTTAGTTAAAGCACAGTAACAGCATGCAGAGATTTTAAATATATATAAATAGATATATATTTTTACAATAACTGGTACGTTTGTGGGCTGATTTGCCTTAGAATTATTGGAGAGTTTCTTGTGTTTTAGAGTATGGACTGATGTACTGTAGAAAAGTGTGCATGCAGACTTGATGAGTGAAGACAAAATGCAGAGACATACATATGGTAGCTGCTTTTGTTATCCATTATTAGGAGTCCCCTTCAGGCATCAACACAGATAAGATGCATGGTGGGAGCCATGTCTTCATAGCAAAAATAATTGTTTTTTCTCTGGCTTTGGGCCAATGTCTGTCTGTTCGCTTAGAGCAAATATTCTAGAGTAAAAGGGAGAACATCTTTCTCAATAGTGCCTGCATATTCACAGGCCATCACATTTAGGACTCCTATTGTATTTAATGATCTAGAAAATATCTTCTTTAATCTTAAACTGTTATATTTTTTTCTGAGTTTGTTAACTAATAGTCTATACTTCATTAATTACTGCTGATGATTTTGCAAGCCATGCTGCATACTGGTTGGATGGATGCCTGGAAAGAAGGAAACGTCTATGGCTTCCCTTTTAATCCATTGGTCCGTTTTCTATACGGCTATTTCTATTCATTTCTATACACAATTTTAATAGGCCTTTTAAAACCTGGGTGGGGTCTGTTATTCAAAAAAACATGAACAAAGCTCTATTTTTCAGACAAAGCATTGGCTCACTTAAGATAAGGTTCTGCATGATTGCCTTTTAGGATGGATATTTTTCACTGTAGAAAACATAGTGATGAATGAAGATGATAATACAGCACAATCCCTCACACCAACTTCATACGTCAAACAAGTGTTAGTCACGACTGAGGGAGGAAACCATAAGTCAGCATGCCAATTAAAAAAGTCTGATCAACTTACGCGCAGGTCCATGGTTACTGGGGATACCTGTGGAAAAAGCAGGGACAGTGTTTCATGAATAGCGTCATTTTACTCTTGAAACTTGAGTCATGAAACTTCGAGAGGAAACAATATTGTTTGCTTGGAATAATTCAAAGCCGAGCAGCACTTGGTCTCCACTGTGTCCACTGATTAACAGCAGCCATTGCTCTGCAGAGAACCTGACCACATGGTGCAACACCCGCCCACTTCTGATGATAATAACAGGTCTGCCAATGAAGAAATGTCAACGGAATCAAAACTCTATGCGGAAACGTATTTTTCATCAGGATTTTCATTTATCTTTTAACTAAACATTCTGTGGACCGCTTGCTTCCTTTTTTTTATTGGCTTGATAATTGTAATTGTTAACAAATCTCTGAATGAAACCAGTCAAACAGCATCTGCAAATCATTCAAAGTGTGTGTGTAATCTTCTCCTATTCAAAGGTCAGTGGGATTTACGATATAAAGAAAACAGATGTTAAGCCAATTAAATAAATGAAAATACAAATATGTTTTGGAACATTTGTCCATGATTGATTTTCAAAATAGACACCGTCGGCTGGAAGAACAATTATAGTATTTTTTCAAGCACTGTTATATTCAAAAGTCAGAATTTGGCAACCCTGTTCTAGTCTTTGTCTAAAACATGTGTTATCAGTGTCTGCCCGTGGATTCCCCATCTTTGTGTTGCATTAATGTAATCAGCTTTGTCTTGCCCCATAGTTTGAGCAATTTCTGGTCATTTTCTCATGCGTTTCCTCTTCTGTCATTATGTTACAGTGGGAATTTTATATTGTTTGCACCCCATTCATCATGTCATTAGCCGTTTAAGGCTGTCACAACAACGGCAAGCAGATTTTATGCTCCAATTTGCAAGAAAAAAGCAAGCTTCAATTCCTAACCAATAGTTGTTCTGTGTGAGAAATGGAGGGCAAACAATATTGCCCTTTTTAAAGCCAAAGCACATTCTAAAAACTGATCAAACTCTCAGCCGCAACCCCTCTTAACCTGTGAACCTGCTTTGGAACTCAAGATGAGTTGACGCTCCCTGCAAAGTGGACTGTCAACATAATTCTCAAAGTGATTCCTCTTCTGCTCTGCAGGATTTTTTTCCTCCTTTTGAAAGCCTAGGATTTGAATCACTCTCAGTCACTCTAAGCCGCTGACAGCTGTGGCCAATAGCAACGCAGGGCTCCATTTTGGGCTCTAATTTAGTAGATGAAGGGTCACGTATGTCCATATATCTACATGTGCAGGGATTTGAATATGTAATAGGCCTCACCCTGTTCCTATCTGTGAAATAAATGACTTCCATGATTAAAGAGGAACATTGATGACAGATGAAAGCTATTAAACTATAATTACATTTAGCACGTTCTGGATATTTGTCTTGATACGAGGCCTGTACGTTTAATATTCTTAAAGGGAACATCAGCTTCACATAATGAATAAAGGCATGTTACACGACCTAGGCGTTACTTATGAGATTAATAAGAATAATTCAAGACCAAAGTTTGTTCATTTAACACCTGGGGGACCAATATTGTTACGTCACTTCCATGTGCAAACATTATTGCATTTTATGCCACTGCCAAACAAGTGCTAATATTGCTTTTGAGATGGCTAGACCTTTGTTTCATCGGTTCAGTGCAGATGCGGCCAAGTGTTGGATTTTTTAATAACGGCCTGTCAATCTGACAGTGAGCACCACATTGCAGGGAGGCTCATAACACCGAGGAGGTGCAGGGGTAAATCCAGCAATATCTCCTTAGAGCTCACAGACGTTCCTAAAAACAAACTCCCACTCGCAATCAAATGGGTTGCATGTGCACACACACATCCACACAGTTGTTGTGCTCATACATGCATGCACACACAACCACAGACAAATAATACTCATACAAATGACCGTGTAATTGTCCAATTCATAAACAAAAGCCCAAAGAAGAGCAAGACGAGGTACTGTTACTGACTGCACAAATGTACTCGCACTAAATCAGTGGATCAATAGCAATATCACATGTCTGGAAAATAATCTAATCAGATCACCATGTTAGATAATTCAAGTCAGACAATCAAACTGAGCATCTGAAAAACCTGCTGTCAATCCCCGCAGATTCCTTTCATGAGAGATGCTGACTGTGAGTCTGAATCAGTGTGAATGGAGGACCAGAGGGCTAGATCTTCACCATCTGGCCTCGCCTGGCCGTCCACCACCACATCCATGAGTGGCTGTATTAGATTTATTGAGGCAATGAGCCCCCTGCCTCAGGCGTGGGATTTGATAAATGCGACTCAACTCCCATCCAAGATTATAATGGGGATAATGCAAAAGAGCACCTTCTGCCTCAGAGATACCTTGTGAACGGGTAAAGAAATACCCGGCATTATTTCACACTTTTCATGGTGTTGAGGCAGGAATAATACATTCAATGTGTAATTATTGGAAGGATGAGCAGAAAAAAACACATGACATTTATTTATTCCCTACAAATCAACATACCCAACAAGGGCCTAAGGGGGAACATGACTCTTATGACTGTTCCACCATCACTATGGTTCAAATATAGGTTATCTATACCCAAAAAGCTGTTAACAAAAAAATGCTCATTGTCTGCTTGCAAGCCTTTTCAGGAGCTTCCAGCTGTATCCTACTATTTTACTGATTTAAAATTGGACTAAAATAATTCCCTAAGAGTCGGCGGACAGCCAGAAAAAGACGAAGACAAATGACATTATTTTGTTAGTCTTAGCTGAACACAGACAAACTCCAGCAGACAAGATCAGTGCATGTGTTGCTAATTAGCTTAAAGGTAACATTTGTACAGTTTGTAAATAGATTTTCTTCGGTGCAAATCCATGCAAATGACCCAAGCCAAACATTTACTTTATTTCTGTCAATAGGCGCATTCACACCGCAGTACTTTTCCCACAAAGGTTCATGAGAACTTAGTTCATGAGAACTCTTTAGTTCTTATGAACTAAGTACAGATCGCGTTCACACCGGAATAAGTTCCTGGGGAAGGATTAGGCAAATGAAGCCGCTGACGTCACTTCTTCTTCTTCTGCTTTGGGTTTACTGGCAGGCCGCAAACAACTTCACGGCGTATACTGCCACCCGGAGTCCCCGGAGTTGGGGACTGGCTTCAGTAGAAGCTGCTGGGACTCCCAGCAGCTTCTACTGAAGCCTTCCGAGTAAATCGCCAGAACGCCAACACCTCCTCATCTCCACCGCTCCCATGTTTTATTTTGTGTTGCCATAAGTTAGTCTCTCTGCGTTTGTGCGCTGGGCTAATGCTAATGCTAATGCTAATGCGAGGATAATAAAATGGCGGCTTCATAAAACCTTTTGGGAGTTTTACGGGGCGTGGTTTGCAATCCGCCCAGCCAATCAGAAATAGGAACCTTTTTCTCCCACGAAAGTACCTGCTCTCTAGCAGGGACTGAAAAGGGGGTAAAAAAGGTTCTGATTAACTAATTTTAGTTCCGGCTCTTTTTGGTGTGAACGCAACATTTTTTAACTATATCGGAACTAAAGTGGGAAAAGTACTGCGGTGTGAACGCGGCTAATGGTCTTACTAGTAAATTAGACATATATCTTCCATTACATTCCAAATACTCATATACTTACATATATTTGCGGTTCCTTTGGGTATGGGGAGGTAGGAGCCCACACTCCAGGCTCTTCCGTGGTAATGCCTCTTACAGCGGCTGCAGTCTGGCCCTGTGGTGTTGTGTTCACACTCACAGCCCAGCTTCCCCTTGTCAAACACACAGCTGTTGGCATGCAGGTTACACTTGCACCTGAGACAGAGAGATAACAAAAGACAGACACATGAATGGGCATCATTCTGCATCCATTGAATCAATAACCTCTGGAGAGAATAAACAAAGTATGCCTCTGCTGCAGCGTGTATTAGTGCTTTTCAAATGTTTCGACAGGAGTCAATTGAAATCCTGGTGGGTTAGCTGACTCGGATCATACCTTCACAAAGCGTCATTGTGCTCTTCATTTGTCTCTGCTTATGTGGAGAGAACAGTGAGGCAAATAACGTTACCTTTTCCACCCTGAGAGCTAGATAAAAGGCAATTTGTGAGATTCGCTAATTGAGCGAAAAACATGGATCTGATAGAGATGATAGCATAAAGAGGAGCTGCGTAGCCTGAGAGTTCTCTTTTCTTTCTTTTCAAAGTCTTACATTGTCATTTGGCAAGGGAGCCTTCAGGCAGGAGACCCTAGAGGTTGACAGAGCTGGTTTATTAGACAGAGCTGTATGCTCCTGACCGTAGAGGAGAGAAGGCCTGACAACTGTTCAACACTTAACCAAGTGTGCTTGTCTTTCCAAGATTTTGGGGAAAACACAAGTTGGTTTATCTCAATCGTGTGTTTCTAACAATCAGAATGAACAGGGAGTTCATTATTTTGTCACGATCTGTCTGTGTTGTGTTTTGTCTTGTCTTTGGTTTTCCTGTTTTTTATTTTCTGTCTCTCGGTGTTTCTCAATCGCGAGTACGCTTGCTTGGTAGCACATGTCTGCCGAGCATCTTGCTTCAGAAGCGAGGCAAGAATCCTTCCTGGCATTCGGAAAACAAAGAGTGGAACAGGCTAGCAAGTGTGCAGATGTGCGTCATATGAGAGGCCCCGCCTTACATTTTCCGCCACAGATTTGGGGAAATTGGTCCGTGCGCAAAGCATTGTGGGGATTTTAAGGACGCGAAGTCTACTCATGTGCATCCTCGAAATTTCCCCCAAACCAAGGACGCGGCCTCGGTGGAATTCCAAAGCCTCATCCCAATACCCCTCCTCGACTCCTCTCTTCCCCTCCTCCGGGACTTGACCCGGAAATCGATCAAGACACGCCATTTTGAAGGACGTCCCAATAGCTGAAATGCACACGGAGGAGTCAAGGAGGGGTGAGGGAGGAGACGAAAGGGAGGAGACGAAAGGGAGGATACACGCGAGCAGACTACGCGGAAGTGTTTTCACTACTCGCGTATAAAAGCCTAATACCTGAGGACTCCTCTGTCCTCGCGTCACCTCCTCGTGTCTCTCGCTCACATCTTACGGAGGCGGAGCTAAGATGCAAGGAAGGGACGCGAGTGAGAGAAAGGAGGAGTCGAGGAGGGGTATTGGGATGAGGCTTATGTATGCTGGACATTGGAACGGTCCTGCTGCGCCACTTGATGACGTAGCATCATTGAAATATTGTCTTGGAAGGCAGTTTCCTCGAGATTGAGAAACACCCCCTGTGTTCCCTCCTGCCTGATTACCCGATTGTGTTCACCTGGTGCCCCTGTGTTTTCTCCTCCCTCCTCACCTGTGTCTTGTTTGTGTGATTAGTCTTGTGTGCATTTAAGTTCTGGTTTTTCTGTCTGTCATTGTTAGTTCCTTGTTGTTGTTGACTGTGTTCACGGGGGAGAGTTATGTATGTTACGTTTAGCCTTGAAATAAAGGTATTATCTGTTAAACCTGCATTTGGGTCCTGCCTGCTTCGCTCAACCCTGACATATTTGTTCTCAGAACCGTTGTGAGAGTTGTGTTTACTGCAAGTGAATAGCTCTATTAGAGACAGAAATGCAGTGTTTGATGTCCAAAGAGATACCACAGTTTCATATTGTGTATTCCAGCTATCAATTTCTTTATTTTAGTCATAAGAGGGTAAAAGGTTATACCTCAGGAGTGGAGTGCACCAGCTGGGCGTAAAAAAGTAGGGCTTAACACTAATGTCGGGTTTAGCTACGTCCGACGTAGTGATTCGAATTTACACCGAGTGCACCAAGCCTGACTAGTCTCGGGCGTAGCTGCGCCTGGTCTTAAGATGCGCGTCCACGTGAATACACGCGAAACAGTAATTGTTGCCAAGCAACGCCATTTTACAGACTCAGAGGGAATTCCCACACCCACAGCGTCATCGATGACTCAAGGGGAATCCCAAATGGCCAAACCCCGAAAGAGAAAGAGGGATTTGTCAGAGCTACAGCGGGAACTGACGGAGAAAGAAATCGTTCCTGTGGAGGTGGAGACCGTCAAATTGAGAGCGGAACACGAAAAAATTGAGCTGGAGAAGGAGAAATTGAGACTCTTCTTAATGCCCTTTCATTGTTAAACATGTAAACAAGACGCCCTGCCATCGTTAATATCCTTCTTGCCTGTTTTACGTTACTATGGATACTAGTCTGTCTTTCCGATTTACGTCTGCTCCATAGGCGTAAAAGTTACACCCGGGCGCAATGCATACAGGGCTTAAGTCTAAGTGGTGCACTAGTCATAACTTTAGTTTGGTCTTAACCTTCGGTTCTACGTCGGACGTAGAGTTACGCCCAGCTTACGCCCAGCTGGTGCACTCCACTCCAGGAACCTAGGCTTCCAAGGACATGATGTTGTGATACATAATGAGTTGAATGAGGGGGAGGCAATCGGCTCTATTTGACACACAAACCCTCCCAAGTGGTTCGGAAGGCTCATGGTTTCACATCAGTCCTATGTTTGTTTTTACAAAGTGCTTCCAAGGGAAGATTTCTCCCTTTTGAGAGTGAGGTATCTGTTGCCTACAATCGCCAGTGAACATGAGACAGAGAAATGACAGCAGCCATCCAAAATGCATCCATTCTAATTGACTTCCTGACCTTACTGTGACGTCTCACATTAATGATAGATAACTGCGGGAAACTGTAGCCTGGTATGTAAATCTGATAAGCAGTATAAAAGTCAGTGAATATGTTCTAAAGTAATGTGGATGTCTGGTAACATCCACCTATTGGTAACACGTTAAATGCACAATTCAGCATTTGTAAGTATCATACAAAAACATACTACATATTTTTATATAGATAACTATACCGTATAGTCGCAAATACAATCAAGAGACCACTGCAAAATGTCAGTTTCTGTGGTTTTACTATTAATAAGCATGTGGTCTAATAGAATGAACATGTATTGTTGATTTCGAAACCACTGACAACATTTCTCCCACACAGAAAATATATTAAGATAATTGTCCAGATCTTGTAAAATTGGGAAGACATTTTGAATAATACTTGTGAATTTTGTTTAGAATTGCTTACTTACCAGAAGTTTCAAACATAGCACAACCATTGGGACACTGGACTGATGTATAAGCCTCACTGCGATTTAACTAAATCATTTGACCATTTTCTATAACTCAAAGTAAAAAACTCCCCAAAACTTAATGTGACCATGCAGAAAATCTAAGATGATCATTCACCAGAAACAATTATTGTCATTTTCTGGGAAATGGATTTCCAATACTGCCACAACAATAAAGCTCCAAACAACACAACTTATTTTGTCAATCTTTAAAAGAAAATCACCATCTTTCCTCGGGTTAAGTGCTGTCTCACTACATAATGGATGTGACTGAACACCAGATCACATTCACAGCAACTAAAAGCGAGTGCCTCTTACCCCACATTCCCCAAAGTCCTTAACTTTTTAATCAATTAAAGTCCCTGCTCCATAAAATTAATGACTGGGTGTAGCTCTTCTGCCATGCAGACAGCAGCAGCTCCCTGAAGTCAAGTGCGATGAGATTTGACCTTCCACTTAATTAAAAACCAGCAAAATCTGGATCATCGAGCCCAACCGGTGCACGCGGCACGCTGATAGAGCAGATGATGGGCACTCCGGGGAGCTCTGGGATGTAATGCTTTTGCCGCTGACATTGTCATATTGCAATCAGAGGTTTTTTGTCCCTAATTTAGCCACAAGAGGGAAGAGATCTACTGTATGTCCAGCTTTTTCAACCTGTGCCATTATGAAAACTGATTTTATAATGTAATGACCTTTAAACCAGTGTACAGTCGAATAACATTTGGTATTTTCCAAACAAGTGACCCTCCCCTAGGAGATACTGGAAATCATCAAGCGTCCTTGACTCTAACTCATCAATTGCATTTGTTCAGCTTGGGGTAAAATGCTCTTAGAAAGGATGAAAGGAAACTGTTATGGATGTTTGTTATCGTTCTGGTGTCTTTCGTGCCACAAATGAATAGTGGGAGTGATTACAGTACATTTTTTAAAAAGATGATACTATCAGAATCTTGGTGTCTTCGAATGTAATCTTGGAAAATGTGATATTTTGCAAGAAACCTTACAGTTGTTGCAAGGCGATATTTTGAAAGCAATATGAAATATTTATTGAAGAGCGAGGGTAAATATGACCTGTTACATTTCCAAACAAAATCAGTATTCACACTGTAATAAAGTATAGGTTACATTTTTTTGTTCGTTTTTTACTGTAGTATTACATTGGTAATGCAATGGCAATATAGTGTTGTGCAATCCCTAGTCAAGGCAAATCATACATTGTTGTACTTCTTTTTAATACCAAATAGTTTAAATTAAAATAGTTTACAGAGAGTCTTTCATTTTCCAGAGTAACCAGAACATCACCACTGTTTCATTTTGTGAATTAAATGTGTTCATTATTCCCTTCACCTTTTTTGAACAAGCGTGAAGGCATTGTATAAGACAAATCTCAACGCTATCTGCAATGTTAAATCCCATTCAAGTAGAAGCATATATGTATTTTATTGATGTATTATATGGGCGGTGGTGGCGAAGTCCATAGGGACTTGGCTTGGCAACTGGAAGGTCACCAGTTCAAGTCCCGGAAAGACCAAGTGCTACCGAGGTGTCCCTGAGCAAGGCACCGTTCCCTACACGGCTCCCCGGGCGCCGTACATAATGGCAGCCCACTGCTCCTAACACTAGGATGGGTCAAATGCAGAGAAACCGTTTCGTTACATAGTACCTGTACTACGTAATGACAATAAGTTGAATCTATCTATTATGAATGGACCAAAGCTTTAACATTCAACAGGATGGACTTTAGGCTTGGTCTCATTATGAGTGTTGTCATGACCTTCTTTGTTACAAACTACCTTCTTTAATCCTCATAATCAAAACAATTATAATGTGCTGCATCTTATTAATGCTTCATCTAGTGAATAATGAGATACAGATACTGGACTATAATTGTGGCCTTAGAATGGGCACGCTAAATGTAACAGGACAAATCTCTACAGTCAAGTAAAGGTGAGGCTAGGGGCTAATTTGTTGATATTCTGGAGCAGACAGCAGCAGTGCCCTGTCTGCTGCCTAACCTTGGCTAATCCTGGATACTTGGCACTGTGTTGACAGGCTCTCTGAGTCTAACACAGCTTTCTTTTTTTGTGACAGCTTCTACTGTAGCGTCTCTGATTCAAGACAAGAGAGCAGCACAGCACTCGTTAAAAAGGAAACTCAAAGTACGAGCGCCAGAGCTGACGGGTTAGGAAAACTGTTCAACCTTTCAGAGACTGCTAAGAAAAATCACATTAATGCCACTTAAAGTGAACATTTTGCTTTACTGAAATGGATGTTTCTGGTCTTGGCCACATTTACAGTAATCAAACTTTAAACTGAATTAACTGCATTCTTGCAAGTGTAAGTGTTTCACTGTAAAACATACAGCCTTGAGGTAATTGCGAAAGACTACAAAGAGTATGATATAACTTCCATCTGTTGCATTACCTCTCAGACAAACTCCCAGTTGATAAAGTACACTGAACTCGGTGCCAAGCGATAGAAATGTTTGAATAGGGAGATAACACGGTTATAAAAAGACATAATAAGATGTCTAAGTGCAGATAATGAATAAAGCTGGATTAAAGAACTGATAGGTGATGTTTTTTTAACCCATGCTACCCATAGAGCAGGGGTGGGGAACCTTTTTCCTCTCAAGGGCCATTTCAATTTCAACATCCTCCGAGGGCCGTACAAATGATTGACCTCTGCTTAAAAATACTAAAATCACAGCCCATTCATTTCGCCTTTCTTTCATGCTGTGCAAAGAAAAAGTAACCTCTTAATCCAGATATCTTACCATGACTCGCGTATTGCTTGTTTAATTTTTTTACGGTCTAGATTTCTTATTTTTTTTAATTTTTTGCGTGTGTTTATAAATTACCTCGAGGGCCGTACCAAATGGTCTCGTGGGCCGTATACGGCCCGGGGGTTCCACACCCCTGCAGTAGAGGCATCTTTGTTTGAAAAATGCATTAAAAATGTAAGGAAAAATGTGGCTTTGAACCCTACAATACATCAAACCTATACGGACGGCTATATGCCTATTGCTTTAACAGCAACAATACTGCAGTATATGAGCCTGGTGTTCCCTATGATTCAACTTGGGTTCTATTTCTCCCTCTGAGGAGGCAATGCTGTGGTTGACCTAATTTATTTTGTACACCTTTGGTACGATATAAATCCTGAGGCTTACAGCGCCAGGTCATACACTGCTGAAGGGCTACTGGTAGCTTACAAGTCTGTTTGTGCTTTATTCCCCGTTGCTTTGAAGATACAGAAAATAATAGAAATAACTGAATATTATTTACCTTTTTTAAGAAAAGTTGCAGTAACTCCTACAAAATATATTCTGACTATTCTGCAAAATTAGTTTGGCGACATTGAGCATTTTATAAAATAGCTATTAGGTATTTAAGACTGCACCTTTTCCAGTTTTTTTTCCATTGGAGATTTAACCCATGACTGCCACTCTGCTAAGACCGAGTGAGCAGACCAGGCTCCCTGAGCTCTGTGTTTCTCACCTATTCCCTCACACCCTGGTCAGTAACTATAATGCGCCTCCATGCTGTATAAATACATACTGAGCTTTCCTGAAACTTTCCTCGACACGGCACTTTGAGAGCCTCACATAGCCTGACAGTGATAGCTCTGACAGATACAGAGAGATCAAGGCTGCTGAGGGGAAACTTTGGCCTTGTTGAAAGTTTTAGAGATGAATGTCAATGTGTAACCTGGACAAACCAGAATAACCTGCCAAGAGCTTCCAGGGAAAGGCTGTTTGATGTCTGTTACAGTAAAAGAAGAGATTCTCTTGAAATGTGGAATGTGAGCTACACAGGAACCGACATGGAATTATTTCATTAAAAAAAAAATGTAGTCGTGGAATCCTATCCGGTTAGAAATATCAAAATGACTTCCAGCCAAACAAATATAGACAGAAATAATTGTTCCTGGAACCAAAGAAGAATGTTTATCATTCGTCAGATTTAAAGGGGCCATGTTGTGCTTACTTTCAGGTTCTAAAATTGTATTTTGTGCCTCTACTGTGACATGTTTACATGCTTCAATCTTCAAAAAGTGCTTTATCTTTCTCATCCTGCCCGTGATGCAGCACCTCTTTTCACAATGTTGTGATTGGTCAACCACTTAGTGATGTGTGATAGTGATGTGATGTGGGGATTGCTCACAGTATTGAATATGTAAGTCGCTTTGGATAAAAGCGTCTAACACTTAGTGATGTCCCGCCCCTAAACATACAATGTGTTGGAGCACTAGCCAATAGAAGCGCAAGTGTTACATATTGATGTCACTATGTGGAAGAGCAATTCACTCTGAAGGGAACTTTGGGATTGTAGCCTTTGCAGACCATTTACATGCACAAAAACCTTTAAAAACACTATAGGAAAGGGACAACCAAATTGCATTATACAGTTGGGCCCCTTTAAAAAGAACAAAAATGAAATAGAAGATACAAATAAGCTATAGTTGAATAACAAGATTAGAAGGAAAACAATTACAGTGCACGGCACAGCATGAGACAATGTCTCACATTTAATTGGATAAAAAGCAGAGTCAAACAGAGAGGGGGTTTAAGCCTTCTTTCACAGAAGATCTGTGAGGTCTTGATCTCTATCACATTGCAGCTAATAAGTATTACATATTGTCTTTATGCTTTGCTCATGCCTTGTGTTTAGTACTCTTAATCTGCTGGCCATTCTACAACAAAACAACAGCTTGTTTATTTAAAGGCTGTCTCGGTTTCATCCCTCTCAATACATTTAAATGTGACTATAGTTTTAGGCCCACACATACAAAAAAAAATCATTTTACGACAAAATAACGATTGTGTGGTTAAGACTCAAGTGTGGACAAGGTTTTGAAATCACACTTAGACCTTTATCCTGGGAAATAACATTTACATAAATAAATTACAATAATTGATTGAATAAACAAAGATCAGTATTTATGTGCTCTCATGTGAATAAACATGTTAAATGTAATCTGGTTTACTTAGCTGTCTTGACTCTTGGAATAATATCATTCATGTAAATTCAAATGAATAATACACCTCGTATAATGTGATCTAAAAATAAATATGGAGTTAACACATTTAAGTGTTAAATGGCCCTAAAGCTGAAAATAAATATTTGCTGTAACACACTTTGTTTAAAGTGTAGGTTTATTACTGAGAAGTAAATAGCCTACCGTTTACATGCAGATTCATGCCGAGCATTTGACAAACACTTAAGTGTTCACATTCAGGCTTCGTTTTGAGAAAACACAGGAGTAGGAAAGGAAAATCTCAACAAACATTTTGAGCAGGAACCAGGCCAATCCGGCTAACATAATGAGTTTGACAACATTACTTTACATTGACTTTTGCTCCTTTTACATTTCATATTTTGTTGAACTCTTTGCAGAGGAGGGGGGGAGTCACAGAGTCACCTCATTACACCAGGCTGTGTCACCGTGAAATTGAAGAGCCCGATTAGGCTTGTTTTCGTCGCTCTGTGCTGTGGCCAATTTTGTCATTCTTCGATGTGTAATATAATACATCTCAGGCAAATTGTTTGTGTCCCCCATCGAAATATAAAGTAGCCACGCTAGGCCTCCACAAATTGTTGGAGAAATATTAGGAATGGATCACAAGTTAATTCTCCATGCTTCAATTTTCTGCCGAGGCAAAATGAAATTTGAATTGACGTAGCTTGGGCCAGTGGCAATGAAAGCCTGTGATTTTATTTCAATGACAGGGAGTGTTATTAAGGTTGTGCATTGATGTAGGCATACAGTATGGTAATATCTACACACCTCAGCCCTAGGAAGACCTTCTCACTCATGTGATGTAAGCCACTGAGACAAGAAAGATGCCATGAAGAAAATTGTATGGGAAGACATATTAATATGGAAATCAGAGACTGTCTGCATTTTTGTGTTCTGTGTGTGTGTGTGTGTGTGTGTGTGTGTGTGTGTGTGTGTGTGTGTGTGTGTGTGTGTGTGTGTGTGTGTGTGTGTGTGTGTGTGTGTGTGTGTGTGTGTGTGTGTGTGTGTGTGTGTGTGTGTGTGTGTGTGTGTGTGTGTGTGTGTGTGTGTGTGTGTGTCGGACAGAGCTCAGAAGCACACGAGTAGTGCTTTCTGAATGCACTCACTATGGGTACAACTAAAATAATTCTGTTTTCAGAAACGTAGTGTTAATACTTCAATGTAATAAAAAAAACATTCTACTGCATTTCTCAGAGGACAGGACACACACACATAAACGTAAACACACACATTATACACCATTTGAACTGACATAATAATCTTGTCTCTATCACTGGATCATACAATAACTGACGCAAAAGGATGTGTTGATTTGACTATTCATGGCTGCCGGGCCCACTAGAGGCAGCTTATGTTGATGTTCATTCTCTCCATATATTATTTACAAAGAAAGCCTGGGCCTTAATGAGCACTAATTAAACGCTGGAGACAGGGAGATGACTGGCAGGAAACATGGCGGCATGTCATGTGACAGACATCTGGTAGAAGATAAGTGAGCAGGAGTTGGCAGAGTCAGAGAACCTTTCGGTGGAAGCAAAGTAACGCTTGGGGTCGTGTGAATCTGCACTTGAACCTGACTTTCAAACTCTGTCAATCCAGCTTGCTACAGCTGTCACGGTTCACAGGGCACGAGCCTGGAGGATTGAAAGCATGTGTGGATGTATGTTTACTGTATGTGAGAGACTGGGTAGGAGCCAGTGTGGGCGCATAGGTGTGTGTGCAGTTGGTGTTGGCTGGTGTGGTTATGTGAAGGGCAAGACTGCAATATAGCTATTTAAAGTGTTTTAATTAGTGTGTTGTGATTGGTAGGCTTGACTACTGTAGATGGTCCCCCTTCAGTGTAAACATAGCTGTTGGCCATCGTGAGGCTGTTTGAATTGGCCTGTAAACAGGAGACTCGCTGAATGCTGATAGAGTAAAAACAAGTCATTTTTAGAGTTGAATTACAGAGAAAAAATCTACAATTTTGAGATATTCAATTAAAAAAATATCAAAGCAGCCTTAAAAATCCCAAGTGCATATTTTAGAATGTATAATTGTCAGTTTTTTTTAAAACCCTCACATTACATTACATTACATTGCATTTGGCTGACGCTTTTATCCAAAGCGACTTACAATAAGTACATTCGACCAGGAAGACACAACCTTGAAGAAAACAGAATCATATAAGTACATCAGGTTTCATAGAGCCAAACATTTCAAGTGCTACTCAACTGGCTTTAGGTAAGCCAGTCCTTTATTAGTATAAAAGTGCTTCGTTAATAGTTCTAACGCTCGAAGTGGAGTCGAAAGAGATGAGTTTTCAGTTTGCGCCGGAAGATGTGCAAGCTATCTGCCGTCCTGATGTCAATGGGGAGCTCATTCCACCATCTTGGAGCCAGGACAGCAAACCCACGTGTTTTCACATCTCAAACAATATACAAATAAACAATATGTCTTAAAGGGGGAATCATCCAGAAAGATTACAGTATACCTGAACTCAGTGCCTAAAATCCCCACCTCTGTCCCATTGCCTTCACTTTTTTACATCTATGGCCTTTGCTGATTGGTTTTGTGTATAGCTCCATTATGTGTTTCACTTTTACGTCGCAGGGATGGTGTGTGAACACCAGATTGTTTTCAGCAAACATAAAGAACAGACAGCTAGTTGACAGTGAGGAGATAATCACTGTTTTTGACAAAAGCGAATTGGATTAAAATCGCTGACTGCACCGCTTAGTGATAATTATGGCCTTGCTAATCAGCTATTTAGAGCTCATCTAAATGCTGTATTCAAGTTACAGTGTGTTGTTACTCAGAATATGTAGTTGTTATATCCATTTATCCCCCAAAGAGGTTGATTCATGTTAAAGATCGCTTTAAGCCCTTAGTGCAGTGTTTCTCAAAGTGGGGGGCGAAAAATTGTTATGACAAAAACTAAAATTGGAAAAAAAGATTGAAAAAAATTGAAAAAAACGTACACTTAGAAACCTATGAGGGCGCTGTAGGACACAGGTGTGTAATGTACATTTTGAGGAAGGAAGGTCAATAGGCGTCGTCAGGGGGGCGCTAGGGAGTGCTGCAGGTCCCCCTAGGATAGCCATAGCACCCCCAATAAATGTATGTATTTTTTATTTTTATGTGTGAAATTCATAATTGGAAAATGTATTGATTCGAAAATAATATGCTACAGTACAAGTACGTCTGGGTGTCTGTGTTTCATTCAAGCTCGGCTCTGTGTGTGTGTGGAACGAGCCATTTTGTGTGCGTGCGCGAGCAAGAGGGAGAGAGAGAGAGAGAGCGCGCACCGGTACCGGCCGGAGATTGTTGTTGTTAGCATCTGGTGCTAGGTAGCTACGTTAACGGATATAAGGAGCTTTTTCAACAACAAGGTGGAGGGAGAACTCTCGCCTGTCAGACTGAGAGGCTCAGATAACCTCAGCTCAGGTGAAGTAAAGGACTCTCTCAGTGTTTAGATTACCCACTGAGATTAGTTATCTCAGTGGGTCTCAAACGGTTTGGTCACGATTAATGTAAACAATTATTTCCGAGGCACACGATTATATGATCATTATAGGTATACAAAAAATAAGAGAATAAATGAAAAACAGTTATGAAATACTATGACAGTAAAACAAGAATACAGTTAAAAAGGGGAGTGATTTGTAAAATATCCATAAATAAAAAGTAAATCTGTTTACAGTTCTGTTTCAAATGGGTGTTGAGTGATAGATCTCTTCATTTTGCTCTCAACATGCACCAGATTGATGCTTTTAACTTCAATATTTAAAAAAAAAATCTTCCCGGGGGAGCATGCCCCCGGACCCCCCTAGAGGATGTTAGGTCCACTCCCCACTTATAAAAATAGCACTTTACCCCCGCTTACACCTACTGTATATGCCGTGAGCTGATTCATTGTAACAGTCGTGGGTACACTGTGTATATAATGTGCGTGTGTTGCAGTAGAAAGTTCCACTGTAGCGACCGGTTCATTAATGGGAAACCCTAAATGTTTGAGCACCCTCTATGAAACGTCAAGCTACTCCACAGCATCCCCAAAAGAAAATCTCTGGCACCACTACTGAGCCTGCAACCCCGTTTTGAAGAAATGTGCAGTGCAACACAGGCTCATTGCAGCCACTAATGCTGTGATAAGAGCATAGACTGTAGGATAAGACACACTTTTTTGTCAAATATCAGCATTTTCTTTCTTTTCATATTTTTGCACAGATTGCAAAGTGGCAAAGTATTGTAACTAGGGCCGGGACTCGATTAAAACAATTAATCTAATTAATTAGAGGCTTTGTAATTAATTAATCGAAATTAATCGCATTTGTAATCACATATAAATATTTGACCTAAGAACAGTGAGAAGCAATTTTGTTCACATGGATTTTAGTATACCATTAGGCGCATTCACACCGCAGTACTTTTCCCACAAAGGTTCATGAGAACTCTTTGAACCTGGGGGAGGATTAGGCAAATGAAGCCGCTGACGTCACTTCTTCTTCTTCTGCTTTGGGTTTACTGGCAGGCCGCAAACCACTTCACGGCGTATACTACCGCCCAAAGTCTCCGGCCGGAAGTCCCCGGAGTTGGGGAAGGCTTCAGTAGAAGCTGCTGGGAGTCCCAGCAGCCTTCTGAGTAAATCGCCAGAACGCCGACACCTCCTCATCTCCACCGCTCCCATGTTTTATTTTGTGTTGCCATAAGTTAGTCTCTCTGCGTTTCTGCGCTGGGCTAATGCTAATAATGCTAATGCGAGGATAATAAAATGGCGGCTTCACAAAACTTTTTGGGAGTTTTACGGGGCGTGGTTTGCAATCCGCCCAGCCAATCAGAAATATAGTTATTTTCTCACAAGAGAGCCGTACGAAAGTCCCTGCTCTCTAGCAGCTCTCTGCTCTCTAGCAGGGACTTTCGTGGGGGTAAAAAGGTTCTCATTAACTAATTTTAGTACCGGCTCTTTTTGGTGTGAACGCGATAAAAGAGGCTAACGTCCACGCTAGCTTCCACGCTAGCTGCTATATGTTTTGCATTGAGGTGATACTTGAGGCTTGATGTGCTGCGGTGATATGCGAATTCGTTTTTGCATAATTTGCACACAACCGTGCTCTTATCGACGCTTCCATCCGTCCGTTTTTTAAAACAACATTTCCCACTGTTGTTCACTGTGGTTTGTTGTTGTCTGAAGTCATGAACGTTAGTTGGTGCTCCAGTATAATCGGTACGCCTGAAACTCATCCAGTGAGAAACGTTCCGCGGTGCAAAAATAAGTGCGATTAAAATGTGGTAATTTTTTTAACGCGTTAATTTTCGTGTAATTAATTAATCTTAATTAACGCGTTAAAGTCCCGGCCCTAATTGTAACGTATTGTTCTAGCAAAGGGATCGCATAATTGTATTATGTATTTAGTTTTGACCACACAGCATTGTTTTACTATCACTGTTCTAGCAAAGGAATGTTAAATGTTAACTTGGCTCATTACGTGACTATTTGTGTTGGGGGGGGGGCCAACTTATTTTTTTTCTCCAAAGGAGGGACCTGAATAAGTTTGAGAACCACTGCTTTAGTGTAATGCATTCCATCCAACAAATACTGTAGCCTACCTATCTGGGCTTAATTCAAAATGAAAATGAGGATTAACAATGGAACTTTGGCAATGGCTGATTCATTCCCTCTGCATGCTTTGACACAGTCTTCAACAGACACTGAAAGAAAAAGCATTGATCTGAGGCAGCAAACATCCCAAAGGGAGAAAAACTGCATTTTTCAAAGATGAGTGTCATTCTGGGTTCAGAAAACATGTTGAATGTGAAAAAGCTGCAGAAGATAAAACATGGAGTGGGTTAAACACCCAGCTGTGCAACTGTGGATGCTCTGCTCTCTTTAGAGTGGAAAACTTTGCAACAGGCAAAAATGATGAAATCCATTTCTCCCACTGAGTTAAAAATCAACGACAAAAATTCCATCAAGCTACTCAGCAACATCCTTTACTCAAACACTCCAGAGGAGTATTGATTTATTTCCTCCTTCTGCATCCTGTCCTGCCTTTATAAATGCTATAGAGAAAGAAGGATAGAGACATATTAGTATAGTAAGGATTAGGGCTGCTCGATTATGGCAAAAATCATAATCTCGATTATTTGGGTCAATAATTGATATCACGATTATTAAAAAACGATTATCCATTTACTTTGAAAACATCCATTTATTGAAAAAAAAGGTGCAGTATGTTTTTAACAGTTGATTACCCTGGACTTTAAGTAATTCAATTGAAAAACCAATAAAAAAAATAATATATATTTTTTTAAATAAATAATAATATATATATATATTTTAAATCGTTTTATTTCGATTATGTTGTTTTCATAATCGTTGCAAGCCAAAATCGTAATTGCGATTAAAATACGATTAATTGAGCAGCCCTAGTAAGGAAGACTAGTTGTTCAGTAGGAAATTAAAATGTCAGCAGTTTAAATGTGCCATTATACATTAGATGATAGGATGTAATACCATTACACGTTTTAACATCTCGACCATTGAGCATTTGAAGGAATACTGTGGATAATATTTTGAGTGTAGATCTTCCGTATATGTGGTTCAGCGTGGTTTGCTGAGTAAGAGCTGCATACTTTGAGATAAAATCTTTTTTTAGTGTGCGATACAGTTGAAGTGTGCGATGCAGCACTTTTATGAGCTCAGGACTCCCACCCGGAGAGAGTGATGCAGAGTTTATCTATAGCTTGAGGGGGAACATGGGAAGTGTTCAATGATGGTAAAATATTTCATACCTTATCTAAAACTATTATTATTTTTTCCAAATTGCCTTTGAATAACTTATGTATACCTCAGAGGGAAGACTTAGTTAGCATACCGTTTTTGTCTTTGAAATGTGCTTTCTTTTCTGATATTTGTCACTTTACAAAGTCTCAAGGGAATAAAAAGTATCTTTGTTTATTTTTTATTCTACAAGCCTTCAGTCATGTTAAAATAAAATATTCTAAACTCCTCATGGGATACAACGCAGAGTTTCTGTGGGTATTGAGTTGCACTGACATTATCTTTTATTCATTTGTTCTTTGTATACTCATTTAAACAGGTTTTAAATGGCTGCAAAACTACTAGCTCTTAAAGGGGCCTTTGGGCTTTTTGGGGTTATCCCTTTCCTGTAGTGAGTTGTATCAGTTTATTTTGTATGTAAATGGTCTGCAAAGGCTAAAATCCCAAAGTTTACCCATAGGTTTCTCTCCGACACACTTCCCCCGCTTTCTGAAACACCTCCATTAGTCTCCTTTGTTTACTTCTGCGACATAATACAGCTTCTATTAATTAGCGCACCAACACATTGTACATGATAGATTAAGGAGCAGGACATCTCTAAGCAGCTGACCAATCACAACTGAGCCGGCCAGCTAACCAATCAGAGCAGAATGGGCTCTGGTTTCAGACAGAGGGTGAAAAGAGGTGCTGCAGCATAGGCAGTATGAGAAAAATAAACATGTCACAGTAGAGACACAAAATAAAAGTATGAACCTGGAAATGAGCATAATAGGGCCCTAGAGATTAGTTGATCTAATATTTAGACGCTATAAAGCTGGGATAACATTCCCACCCTTTCTTTGAAACACAAAAGTATGAAACACATATTTCTCTGTATGTATATATAGTGAGCTAAATATCATAAAAACAGACCGGTGTTCCTGTACAGTTGTTATTTTCATGGCTAGTTTCACACAGGGTTTGTATACCAGGCCAAAATGGAAAGAAGATAAACAGTGAGGACAGAAAAACGGTAGAAACAGTTAGGGAAAAGCCGAGAATGACATAGAGGGATGAGAGCAATAGCCCATTAGCACTTATGGATTAGCTGCCTCCGTTTCCCAGGCCCCGCTGCAGCCTTGCAGATGTGCAGCTCTGACCAGCAGCAGCCGGCAGCGGTCAAGTCTTAATTAACGAGCAGACATCAGATCAATAAGTGAGGAACGATGGAGGGGGAGACGTGAAAGGTGGGACAGCCTGCACGGTTCAAGGTTTTTGTTTTTCATTTATGTGGAATAACATTAGAAATCAATAGCACGGGAAGCCCCGCCACACACAACTCAGATTAGGTAAAAAAACTCCTCCTTCTACCATTTCCTCATGTGTTCTTTTACCCATAACTTTTGTATAAAACAATACTATTGTAGTGGAAGATTTATTGAGTATTTCAAAGCAATATAGGCCTGAGCCTTGTGAAGTCAGTTTTATAAACTTGTGCTCTGTAACAATCCTTCGGTTATTAAAGGAGGAATCTACTCTAGTTCTTTTTAGCTGTCATGTGTGGGATCTTAAGCTTTGCAGGATTCATTTCTGAATGAAACGTTATTTACTTTTATTGCTGTGTCTGCTTTGCTTCAACCTGCCTACAGCTCTTAATTTTGGAGATTTAATTTTGTTTCTTGCTAACTTTTTCACGGAGGACATTTTGACTTCTCACAGTTGGAAAAACACAGCTGGAAAAACAAGCATTAATCAGTTCAGATTCCTGGTATGTTGCATGCTGGGTCTCTGTCAATCATACTTGAACACTTGAATAGAACAAAGCCATTATTAGTAACTTTTGCGTTTTTCCTATTTTGACAAGTCTGCTGTGAGATAGGCATATGACTTTCAATACCCTACAGGTAATAAGCCGACTTAATTAAAGATTTGCAAGTACAACTTTGGTATCTATTTACAGAAGGGTTGAGGAAAGATTTAGAAAATGGCAGATACATGCTCAAGGTATGACTGGCATGGTGTTGATGAAAGCAGTTCAGTCTTTATAGTTCATGGTCAGGTTTCTCGTTATAGCACTAAAGCAACTCTTAATGGATGTAACACAATGTTTTTCATTGATCACCATATGTGCATGACTTTATTTACTGTGAAAGAGAGCAGGGGTTGCAGTAAGCAGAAGGTCTGCAGTGGAAATGGCTTTGTATTGCTAGATGTGTCTTACTGAAAAGGAGAAGAAAGAGTGTGATGGTTCATGGTCTCCTCTTTGAAAAGTCACCACGTCCTTACATTGTACTTTCTGTCTGACTGCATAAAGGGCTCACTACTTCCTTCATTTGTATTGACTGTTGGTATTAAACTTAAATCCCAAGGTGCCGAATTATCCCAAATGAATTGTATTGCTTGGATATTGGTGGACAAAGTGATATATCCTCCATGTTGTAAAGAAGTTTTAAGTTGCTGAATGTTTTATGCAATGAAGCTCTATTTTCTGTCTCAACAAACTGTTAAAATATGAAACCATGTAATTGACAAAATAATCCTTGAAATAACCCAGTGCATTGTTATCAGGTAGACTTCATTTTTCGTTCTTAGTATTATTTTTTGTCCTTCATTTCCCCCCCCCCCCCCCCCCCAACATTAAGGCCTTTTTCATTTGTGACACATTTTTGTATTCTGTTTTTGGTAATCATGGCATATACATTTTACTTTTGTCATTTTCTGAAGTATTGCCAATAGTTCAAAACCATTCACATATAGTTTTAGAAACATCATTTGTTATCCCTATACATTCACAACTGTGACATTCACACAGATGATATTTAGCCTATGTCTCTTTATTATTACTTTTTGTTTTGTTACTTCCCATTGTAAAGCGTCCTTGGGTTTCGTGAAAGGCGCTATATAAATTGAAATTATTATTATTATTATTATTAGATGCCTGTAGGTTACTTGACATCAGGAACTGTCAGCAGTGTAAAGACACAGACACCCCAGACCGATTATCGGCGTCGGTGGGTGTCAGGCCGACGATGAGCGTCGACACGCCCTACTCAGATTGGTGTGTCCCGCACCGTCGGGTCTTTTCAGCCTTGCCGACGTCTTTTCGGCCGAAAACCGCAGTCGGCCAAAGGCAGTCGGCAAAACAAATCACTCTGATTGGCTGTTCAGCTAGCGAATCAGTGCATGAGAAGCGAAATGGAAGTGAGGGACCCAAACAAACTATTAGAAGGCAAATCTGAGATTTCATTTAACTCCATCTCTCGACACAGGTTCGGGAAAGCTCCATGAGCTTCTGGTTGTAGAGTGAAAATGGAACGCACACGCTATTAGAGATGGGTGAGTCCTGATTCATCCGGATCATTAACCCGGATCCTAGAAATGAGCTGGTCGTGACGAGTCTCCCCTCTCCATTAACCCGAGTCCTTTGAGTCCTACACCTGGTGTGACGTACAAATTAAAACTATAAATTGTGTCACTCTCTTTATAACATGTAAAATAACATTACAACGTAGCCCAGTCAATCTGCCTACCCTTTAGCAAGTAGGATAGCTTCCAGAAGTTATTGTTTGGCTCAGGGGAGGGGACGCGGATCAGTGAAACTTCCTGCAGACTCGTGGGGACTCAGAGGAGCCGTAAATTACTGCTCCTAACCGTAATAGCATAGCAGATCCAGAGATCCAAACTCGTCATGTGCATGAGCAAGCATAGCTGCGGCCGGGAAGACATTTAACTTAGGGGGTGTGGCCAAAAGTGGGGAGAGATTATCAGTAACATGTTGCAGCCCCTCCTCCAGCTCCCGGGGCTATATTATGCACGAGTCAACAGCAGACTCAGAGATTCGCAAATCCTGACTCACTGTGCAAAACACAGCAGACTCGTGCGGACTCAGAGCCGTAACAGTATAGCAGCAGATCCAGAGATCCAGCAGACTCGTCGTCATGCAGGAGTCAACAGCAGACTCAGATTCGCAAATCCTGACTCACTGTGCAAAACACAGCAGAGCAGACTCGTGCGGACTCAGAGCCGTAACCGTATAGCAGCAGATCCAGAGATCCAGCAGACTCCTCATGCAGGAGTCAACAGCAGACTGAGATTCGCAAAATCGCAAAATGACCTTTTTTTTTGTGATCAACATTTTTTATTAAAGCAAAAGACACTGTGTAGCGGAGGTTAATATAACGTCAGTTTAATATGCTCGTGAAATGCAACAAGTTTTCGGTTTCACCGATAGGATTTCTACGCTCTTGGTGATGCTGACTCATATGACTGAAATGACTCGTATGATCCGGATCTCTTCAATGACTGACTCAGAAGACCCTGAGTCCGTAAAAGGATCCGGATTTGCCATCTCTACTCGCTATTTGTTGTTTGTTTATATCACGCAGTCTGTTCTTCTTCTCTCGGTTATCACGCAGTCGGTCTTCCGGTTGTTGCCTCTTTTGAATGACGAATACACACTACCGCCGCCTGCTGGTAAGGAGAGTTATTGCCACTCACGCATGCGCAGTTCGTACGTGCTTCTTGGCCGTCGGCTGAAGTCTTTGCGGTGTGTTCCAGTGCGACACATGGCCAAAACGCAGAGACGCGAGGCGACGCAACAGTCGGTGTCCGTCTGTGTCAGTTCTTTGTCGTCAGATTGGTGTGTCCGGGCCTTAAGAGTGAAAGTTAATCAGCGTTTGTATTGGGTATTCCGGTATTTCAAGGACAGGATGGCCACTCTGTGATAAGGCTTTCACATTTGGTTGTAGCCGGAAGGCTGGTGGGAGCTCTAATCATTCTCCCCCCACCCCCCACCAGTCTCAATCACCCTCGTTCAACTGAGTTACTGATCCATCTCTGGACACAATTCGTATGTTTATTTTTATTTTCTCTCTCACTGCAAACTTTCTGTGGAAAATTGAATTTGATACCTGGGGGCAGGATGCAAACATTGGGCAAAATAGCTTATTTCCCTCCCATCCAACCTTTTGCCACTCTTTCTAATGAATAGCAATATGCAATATCTGTGGGAGATGTTATTCTGTGCTCGGTAGGAAGCCCTGCAATTTAGAACTCATCAATTCATGTTTACAGTACATGTGGAAGAGTGTGTCTGACTGCAGAACATGTAAATCTCTCTGATAGGCCTGAATTGCAAATATCCCACCATTATGAACAAGTTGTGAGTTATGTGAACAAAGATATCAAACATGATTAAGTGCTGTATCATGTTTCTGGCAGTTATTAAAGCTCATATTAGCTGAATTATTTATTAGGGCTTTACAACCAGCATTTTAAAGATAAACAAAATACTAGAGATATCTTACAATGTGTGTTATTTAAAGCTTTTACTGTAGCTTGCTCAAAAAGGAAACCTCATTGATTTCAACATAAATCTACTCGTTATAAAACAGGGCAAAGCCACATTTTTCAAACATGGCCCGGCAATTCTGAATTCTCCACGTTTCACTGATGTGTCTCTGATGATTACCATTTAATCAGCTGCAAATGCTCTTAATTACAAGATTAGTCTCCTACCAATTAGCCAACGTGCTAATGGTTCTGATCTGCCATTGAAGTCGGCTGAATTCTAATTGGGGAGTAACTGTTTCAATTCACAGAGGGCCCATCTGATGGGTCATTACCAATCTAGTTATCCTCATATAAACCAAATGCAGCAAGCAACACCGGTCCCATTTGGAGAGCAGCTGTAGAGGCTTTATGAGCATCATGTGGGCCATTTTCATGCATCATCAAACGACAATGTTTCCATTCCCTGAAAATCACAGAGGCATTCTGATGACTCACTGATGGATATATTATACGATGCAACATCACAAGCTGTGTAAATGACATATGCAGAGGAAGTCTTCCTAATTTTACTGAAAATGTAGGTTTTCAAATTGGAAAAGAACATTTTAACTTTTTAAGTGGAGAGGAAAGTATGTAAAGTAAAAAGAATGTAATTGTTTCATAACTGCATTTATCTATATAGTTTATATCAACATTAGATCAAAAATAGTATTAGTCATGTTAAGGGGACTGTCAAACTAAGAATTCAACAACTCTGCTGTCCCTCCTACCTGTTTTGGTTTTTGGACCTTCAAAACTACAGTACGCCCTTATTGAGCCATCACATCTTATGAAACCACAGCACACTACTTGCTCAGCACCAAAGGGCAGACGGACACAGTTAGCAACTATCTAATGAATAAGGTAGCTCAGCTAAAAAGTTGGATCTTTCCCTCTAGAGACCAAAACACAAAAAAAACATGTTCTCCCTGCACGGGCTACAGAGATAAAACTAGTAGCATTAAGAGTCCCTTTCTAAAATGCAGTTTCTCATTAAAATCCATGCAGAAGAACACAAAAAGTTAGGGACATTTCACTTTAAAGACCACTTAAATCCTCATATAATTGGCAATAAACTCCATCTCTTTTCCCACTTAAATGAAATCACATAGTCTTTTCTCGCCAGTAGATCTGCCTTTAGCTAATTTAAACTTTACAATAACTGTGAAAACAGATCCTTGGCTTTCGGTTGAATTCTCCTTTACGCTGTAGTTGTTTTTCATCAGTCATTAAACACTTCACTTTAGATGTTTTATATCGTTCATGTATTGTATGCCTACCAGCTTTTCTCTGCGTTCATGTGAAATCTGTCCTCTCTTTCCCTGAGTTTTAATAGTGAACTGAACTGGTTTATTTGGACTTAAAGAAAAACAGTTTTGCTCTTTTTATCATAATTATCTTTTTTACACATTTTGAAATCCTCCAAAAATCATTGTTATCAATAGAAAATATCTCTTTTGTAATGAAACATTTCAATGCAGATAATTCAACCTAAGGTTTTTCAGCTCTCTAGAAAAGATGTGCTACCTGGCCAAATAATCGTCATGTCATATTGAGGGATTATGCGATGTCTGTTGAATCTTGATGAGTGTCTGCAATAAAAAATGCAGAGGGACATGCATTAAAACTCTTCTCTTTGCCACGGCACAAAGGAGGTAATCTCAGCCCTCTGTCCTTGTCAAGTTAGGGTTGTAATAAGTAATTTAGGAGTGTCGAATTTAGCGGCTACTCAAGCTGTTCCTTTTTTTGCCTGATTCATTCTGCTTTTAGAAACGGTATTTTGGGCTTGGTTGAACTTACTCCAGGCGACTGCAACACGTTCTCCGTGTTAACAAGTGCAAATTGTACAAAACATAGCCCGAAGGTATGGAGGCATTGAAGCGTCTTTTTGCACTTGTATCAGTTATGCAAAGTGTCAATTCACTTAATTACATGAAGTTATCCCCCTAGTTGAAATGTATTCATAGACACCAATTATCTCACTATATCCAATCCGGAGGACAACAGTAATTTAGAAGGCGTTGATACAGACCTACTCACGTTTTAAACACATTTCCCCAGACAAAGACTATTAAAAAAACAAAACAATCTAAGACTATTTTTACCACAGACGGGCTTGTTCCTGTTCAGATTTTGGAGAGGAATGTGCAACGAAGCGAAGTAACAACCTAACAAAAGCAATGAAGAACAAGACTGCTAACAAGGAAACGGGATGTTAAACATGTCCAGTTTAAAATATTCACAAATCAGCTTTATGAATGTTTTACTAAAAACGATTTGAACCAACACATATCTTTTTAGACAAACAGTGGTTTTTGGTGGAATATAAATGGATCTTACCTGCCCTGCACCTTGATGTCAGAAATAGCGTAGAAGTATCTGGACAGGTTGTTCTCATCCACCATGGTGGCTCCAGTGGCTGCCTTTAGCAGCTTAATCCTCAGATCAGTGATGGTGAAGAAGTCCCGCAGGTTCTTGGTGGTATCCAGCTGGCCGTACAGCGAGGCCATGTTGTGTAGCCGAGGTCCGGCAAAGAGGGCAAAGCGGTCCTTTATCTCAAAGCGTACCGTCTTGTCGTTCTTCCACACGTAGCCTCTGGAGTAGTCCTCAGTGCAGATGATATCCAGCAGAGTGCGCTGGGTGAGGTCTCCGACCGTCTTGGGCTCCATGGTGAAGGCGTCCAGGCAGTCTGTCGCGTAGAACTGGTACGGGGTCCAGGTCCGGCCGTAGTCCAGGGACTTTTCCAGGACCATCTGCTCGGGTCTGCCTGACTCAAAGGTCAGTACGATGTCATCAGTCAGCTCGACGGTTTTGTTCCATGACAGCGTGATGTTCACCTGGAGGGGCTTCGGGTATTTCTTCCATGAGGTGGACTGCCAAAATGTTGTGGGGTTGCGACCTTCAAAGTCAAACATCAGCTCTGGAGGATGAGCCAGCTCCTCAGTCGTAGCATCACATTCATTGTTGCACATGTAAGGATTCTCCTATAAAAAACAGAAATAGATACACACGTTAGTGCACGTTGAAATCAGGGTATACAAATGCATATTACATAATGTAAAATTTAATTTGAAAGAGTTGTTATAAATCAAAGTATTTTTAAATTTCACTACCCACAATGTCACTTGGAGACACAAGCTCATATGATATGAAGAGAAATGTGCAACCAGTGTGGTAGTATATTATTTTAAAAGTATATTTTCATTACCATAGCAATGCAATTGTTACTTGTTGAACACTAGGCGTCTGGATTTGGTGCTTCTTATTTTATATAAATGAAATAAATTGGTATAACCGAAAGCATTTCTTTTGTTGTCCTTTTATGCACAGAGGAAATAATTATCCAAATCCAAGGTTGTGTGATTTCAACAATTCAACAAATACACATAAGGCAGACCCCTTGAGGATAAAACTAATTGAATAAGTTAAACCTACAGTAATTATACCTGAGATCCAGTTCATAATATGTATTTTAAAGAGGTAGGAATACTGCCTGACTGTTGGGATTCAATCTAAACACTCTGGAGTAACTCTACAGCGCGTATGCACATGACAAATGAATAAAATACTAGGGACAAACTACGCTCTGTAGTTTGAGTAAGGGAGGTTATGCAATTGAAATGTAAATATGTAGTTAAATATTTAGTTTTGCATAAAATATTCAGAGTAAAAGTGGAGTCCTCATACACTTGTTACTTATAAAGTCACTGTAGTAGTCACGATTATAAACCCCAAAAGCATCTCTCAGGTCGGCTGTTGCGTCAAAAGGTTATTTTATTTTCCAGTTCCTCGTTGGCTTGCCTTCCTTTAACCATTCCCCCACCGTACTCAATAGCACTTCTAACACATTCGAGCCCCCGTGTATTTTATAATCTGCGAAAGCCATAGTGGCCCGAGAGCTATAGGAGACAGTGACCCTCTCATTACGATGACACTGTAGATCCCATATTCTCGTTCAGCGCCATTCCTGCCTACCCTGCCACCCAAATCGCCAGTGTAATTGATATTCCTGTGTGGTGTTCCAGCGGAGATGGGAACGGAATCCCGATGAGTGCTTCTTATGAAACACGCAAGGGGACATGCATTTTTCATGGGCCTGTGTCTGCTCTGTACCACAGACATCCACCCAGTCTGGATGTTTGTGTGAGTGTGTTAGTGGGGAGAAAGAGGAGCTCTTGATGTGTTTGTGTTTGTTTGCGAGAGGGATAGAGGGCTCTGAATGTGTTTGCTTGTGTGTGCACGAGGCTTGTATCCCTGTGTGTGTGTGAGTGTGTGCGTGTGTCAGTGTGAGTGAAAGGCAGATAGAGAGAGGGAGCTGAAACAGAGCCAGAAAGCAGAAGACACACTCCAATTGACATTCCTCTCACCTCTGCTCCAGGAACAATGAGGTTAAGTGCAGATGAGATTCAGATCAACTGTAAAGCGGTTCGATAATCAGCAATCATCTGACACTCTACACGCAAAATTATCTAAAGGTGAGAACATTGCTATCTGCCATATTACTCCCTTATCTCTCCAGTATTGCGGCGCATTCGACGGTGACTGCCACTTTGTCGAGTGAAGATCACTGGAAGGAATACTGATAAGCAGACGCCATTATATTTTATTTAAAAGGCCAAAGACTGCTTTTTGTCTTTGTAGTAAGAACTTCCCTCGCAAAGAAAAAAAACGATTTGATGCTCTATCTTCTTCACAGTTAGATGTGTGTATGACTTTTTAGACACAGTGAATTGTATTTCCTGTGGTACTGTGATATGCTTTCAGCTCCTCTGCTACAGTAGAAGAGATAACTCTGGCATGAGGTAGAACAAGACAGAGGGATTGTGGGTCACTTGGCCTGCTCAGCTAACTCAAAGGAGCGTTGCATGATCCAATTAGGAGGGTAATAAGGGTTATGCTGCTAAGATAGAGAGTGAGAGCATAACAGAGAGTGGGAGAGAGAGACAATGTAAAACATGTACACCTTTTTGTGTTTTCAGGAGGTAGACCTGCAGTTGCTGCACACCCACACACATGCAAAGCCAACATGAAACTTGAAAGGCAACATAAGATGCAGAAACACAGAGGAAGAGAGATCTGAAAGAGAGTGTAGGGGTAATAGAGGGTGGCGTTGGCTGCTTGAGTTTGGCCACCGGGACATTAAATTGTACGAATGTCAACTGTTTGCTAATAACGTGTGCTGAGGCTCGTTAAATTCCCCACTTTAGCTCGAACTGCCTTGGAGGTTTGCTCAGACGATGACGGTACACGAAGAGTGCAGGAGGGAGGGAGGGAAACAAAGACAGTGTGAGACGGAAATTGATTTCCCTGTTGTCATTCAGAAGCATGAGTTTTCACTTTTTCATTTTTCTATTTGTTTCATTTGTTGTCACAGTTAGGCCTGGGACCAGCAGGGTGGCTGCCTTTGCATCTTTCTGAAATGGGATCCTTATTCACAGATGATATAAAGAACTCAGACCGCAACATCCGTGGCTAATGAGAAAAACAGTTTCCTGACTGAGTAAATAGAGGCTCTGAAAAGAGACATTTGCTTCATCACGCTAGCATAAAACAAATAAGTGTTCAGAGACCAGAGGAAAGCAAGTCATAAATTCAATCCATAATCATTCTCTGGACTTTAGGCCTTCAGGGAAGTGATCATTCTCTCCGTTCACATATGGGAACTGGCTGGGGACAAACCTTTCATGAAAGCACCCTCTATCATTAATAACACTCTAATGTGAAGGCCATAACGTAATCTAACATTAAGTGGCATCGGTATTTACTCTCTCCCAGTAAAGCCCACCATACCGGAACGATTTCATACAATCCAGTGAAGGTGGAAGGGTAGGGACTTAGCCAAAGGTCAGGACCTTTCATCGGATTTCCTGCAGTGGTTATTTAACAACAAAAACATTGCCTTATTAAGATCAATACCTTCTGTGGTCATTTAAGTCCCAAGGCTTCAGTACTCTGCTGTGGGGCAGCTATTGGAAAACAATAAGTCCTCCTCTCAGCTTGATCCTTTAGCTGTGATCATGATTGTGGGAGAGGGAAATAGTCTGCAGAGAATTAGAGATGAACAAGAGTTTTGTACCAAAATGAGATAACGACCAATTGGAAAATGTGACCTTCCCTTAAAAAATAATTGCTGCCATGAAAGTATAATTTAGTATGGATTATTGTCAGGTTGAAGGTAACTTTAAAAAAGCTATATTTATTAACGATGTAGTGATTGAGAAATGATTGAATTATTAATTCTCATAGAATATCATATCACAGTAATACTAGATTTGGCTAACTGTGTTATTGTGATTATTACACCATGCTAATTTATACAATTATGATGCAGTGTCTCTAATAAGCTTTTATTCATCATAATATAACATTTGTATTATTATAATTGTATTATTTTGTTCTGAATTCAAATTTAAAACATCATAGCAGTCAGATAGCCTCCCTTAATCCACACCTTTGACATTACATACAGGGCTGCAAGGGCTTCTAATGGGGTCTGTCTCTACTTGATATTGCTGACATCTCTATTGCCACCATGGCTGCTGTGTAACGGAGCCCAGCTGGTTTCTATCAGTGCTATATGATCTGTCCGGGGGCAGGGGCTCAGTGGAGGAGGCCTCAGCAGCGAGGCTGCGGCTGGGCGCACAGCTAATGATGTCCCGATCTCTGCAGCCTATAAGGTCAATCCAATATCAGGGTGTCACACAGTAGAGCAAGAAAAGAGGAAGAGAGAGAAACACAGACCTGAGATGGGAATGTGCATTCAAATGTCATTCACTGGGAAAAAAGCATTCATGTCTGCACATAATCATTAGAGCTCAGTGGATATTAAATCTAATTGCATGGTTGTGTTTAAGTGTTTTATTCTATAATAATATAATATATCAAATGAAAAACACCACAGGACAGCATATATCCTTTGCACAACAAATGTATGATAACATCTTCTAAGTATTGACAAAAAAATACAGTGTTGGATATTTGTTCTCTACTAAATGGGCTGCACTGACAACATCTGCAATTTTGCAAATACTCACATGCTTCAAACATCAATGCAAACACTACACGCACACACACACACACACACACACACACACACACACACACACACACACACACACACACACACACACACACACACACACACACACACACACACACACACACACACACACACACACACACACACACACACACACACACACACACACATGATGGTGCGATGCGAGGCAGATGTTTAAATCAGTGACATATGGCCTGTGAGATTGACAAAGCGTAGCCTCTCGTTGATGTGTCTTTTGACACAGGATGTGGCTCGGCAGATAAATTCTCTAGCCAGCGACAGCTCCAGTTGAAGGATGGGAGCAGGCAATCCAACCAATCAGTTTAGTTGACAGTATTCTGGACTTGAAGCTCAGATCACGGATTGAACTCACGGCAGTTTTCCACTCTAGCTATCCTTTAAATCAAGCTTTTTATTTCACCTTTTTGACATTTTGAAGTTTGATGTGTCCTCAATGCTTTGTTTCTCTGTAAATCATTCTGAGACACATATTTATTTTAATTAATTTAGCTCTATTTGACAAATTCCCCCTTGTTGGAAAAAATAAATATTGGACTATCAGTCACCCACAGTCTCGGGGGAAATGTATTGTTGGTATGAACAAAGGTCCACATTATGAAATAGGTTCTTTCATCACATAAATTGATAAGCAGTTTAGTCAAAAGGCACAAACATGGAAAAGTATGATAATGATTATTGTAAAAATAATCAATTTGTCAATCGAAATAATGACTTATTTAATTTTGTTTATTTCCCACCAGAGTTACCACTAACCTTCTAACTGCACATTCATTCCGTACATGCATGCAAACATGGAATACCGTATACATGGATGACATAATGTAATATTAGAGTTATTGGAGGCAACAAGCCGTCACATGATCAGAAAGTTTATCCAGATTATCTAAACGACTTTGTCTGGAAACATTGCCAAATGAGAGAACCTTCAAATTGTGTATTACACTCTCTTTAGGCTAATGAAAATAATTTCAAATGTCAAGATTGAAAAAAGAAAGCCTGTCTTTTAACTGATCATTTTTATAGCTGGTAGTTTAGGTAATTATTGCACCATGCATCTCCATGTTCTATTAAGAATAGGTTCGGGCCACTTTGTTGAAACCTACAGTATGACCATTTTACTTCTTTGTCTCATTTTTGTCAGAAATTGGAATGAACCATATTTTCCCTTTTTTTAAACGTGATGTTTCAGCAACCGTTATACAAACAGTTTAAAAGCTAAGGCTACAATGTGAAATCTACAGTAATATACCATTAATGAATCTGTGGCTTGGGCACACTTTACTCGTTAGAGCAGAGCCCTCCGTTCTTTCCTCGCTTCAGAGCCTCTGTGGCGGAAAGTCTCTCCCCCTGGACCCGAGGTGTTGCTGGATTAATCAGCCCATCATCCTGCTCAGCCTTACACCTCCTAACCTGCCGCACGACACCTGCAGACCTGTCGCCGGCCCAAACCTCTATCACACCTCCGGATACCCATTCTCATTCATGGGGTGCACCAGAGGAGGAGAATTTGACAAATGACCGCTTGGTGAGATCACTTGTGTGTGATTCAATGTTCAGAGAGTTGATCCAGGACAAAGATGACGATGATTTGAGCTGAAGCACCACTTCACAAAATCACAGGATGCCCATTTTAAGACCACAATAAAATCTAAACTTTCAATCAGTCCAAGAAGTCTAGCTCTCTTCGCCCTGCACTCACATGATACTTACGACATAACTGAGAATGATACGTTTGCCGTGATACTTAGAAGCTCTGCCAAAAAGGATATCAGGAGAGATCTTGGTTGGCTTATTAGAAGAGGGAACGCTTGAGTTTAGAGCGAACACAGGGACTGGGTGTTGATCTTTTCAGGGCTCGGTATAAGCCCTGACGGAGGAGACAGCTGAAATGAGCCATGGTGAGATATTGGGAGAGTCAGAGCTTTGGCAGAAACTCAATAGAGCTTTAATGACCTGCAGTCAGGGCCAGCAGTGGCTCACTATAGAGCCAGGCTTTTCATTCTTCTGACCTTCAAAGGAATGAAGGGCAGGAGGATTGCTCACCTGACCTGTGAGTGCACCATCATATCATAGGTGAGGTTGGAGGGCTTTGAAGGTCTGAGACCTGACAGCAGATAATGGCAGTTCAATATCATGCAAGTACAGCACAAAAGTACTATTATGTACTTTTGTTCTACCATTACAGGTAACATTTGGCTCACCTTCATTTCTGTACAGTGTGAAAATCAATTCGCCCAGGCTTGCTCGAGTAATGTAATCCAGTGATCGCCAACCTGTGTGCCTTGGACCATTATCAAGGCGTCATCAAAGATATTGTTAAATATTCTATCTGCGTTTGCTGCAGCAGTTAACAACAGTTCATTCAAAAGAGGAATATTAAATATGAGATGTGGTTACAGCGTACCCTTGTTGAACCTATCATAGCATATTTATTTTATTACCTATGGATAACTGATCTTCTTTTCTTTTTTTTCTTTCTTTTTTTATCAATATGTTTATTGATTTTCAGCATACAAAAAAATCACATACATAGGACGAAGACATAGAGCCCAAAGCAATACATACATATACACAGGACAACTACATTACTTTACATTAAAGACCGTATTTCTGTATCACAGTAATTTAAATTGTAACATATTATATATCATATTGTCCAGGTTCGTTCAGAAATTGAGATAGGTCGTTGTTCTTGGTATACTGTATAAAACGTCCCCAGACCTTCTGGAACAGTTCTTGTTTGTCTTTGAGAATGTAAGTGATTTTTTCTAAAGGCAGACATAGAGAAAGTTCCCTAAACCACTGTCCAATACTAGGTTTGCCCAACTTTTTCCATGTTAAGGCAATCACTCTTTTTGCTTGTAATAAACATATATCTATAAAAACTTGTTCATAACGCTGTATGTTATGTTCATCCGGATATAGGCCAAGTAGGAACATTTTTGGTTCCAGCTTTAAGCTGATCAATAAACTGATCTTCTTTTAACGTATTTGAAACAAAATGAAATATTTAATCTCAAATACCCCATGCAGTACTCTCATAGGGTTTCTAGCACCCTCATTTTAGAAACACTGTTGCAGAGTTAAATCATGATAGCAATAAAGATTGAGTCATGATATGTTGGTAAACCTTACAAAGGCATACAGTTTCCTTTATGTGTCATGTGTGAGGGAGAATGAAGCAAACTAAAGGAAAAAATAAGCATCGGGTAGTTCAGTAAGCAGCACATTACAGGGTGCAGAGGTGATGGCTGTTACTTGCTATCAGCACCGACGTCTGATCAAAACCAAAACAGTCAAATCTCCCGGCGCTCGTGTTTTCGATTTGCCACACGCCAAGCACTCCGCCCTTTGGAACGCAGCCCTTGCCAAAGCGGTCCATTTGAGGACTGCAGTACAGCCAGTCTGGGCTTTTTGAAGTACACTGCTTGGCAACTCAGCCTTGATTGGGATTCACGGGGCATCGGTAGACGAGGGGAAACGCACTCCACATTAATTAACACCTGGCTTCATTATCTGTCCCATGTGGCAGAGTCCCACTGGGGTAAATTAAACACTGCTTTATTACCATGGGGGATGGTGATGGAATTTACTGTGCATTTGCTTTGCTGTGTGTAAAGCTAAATCAAAGTCATTTGTACTTGCATATTTGTTGCTTCGTGTGTATGTGATCATACCTGCATATTTTGTCTATTGGTGTGTGTTTAGCTGCATGCCTGTAGGTGTGTGAGCTTGGTTGCGTATGGGATCAGATTCCCTCTGATGTCGGGATTCAATAAAAGCTTTAACATTGCTTTAATGAGAGGATGTTTAATTCTCTTTGCAGAGCTCCGTATTCCAAAGCAGTCTGGGTGAAACGCCGCCTGCTTGTGTGGGAAAATGTATATCTCTCTTGTCAATAGACTTCAGAGAGAATTCTTAACGGGCAGATATTTGTGTGTAAAATAAACATATCAGATGAATTTTACAAGCATTTCGTTTGATCCTGTAGAGACAGAGCATGACACTAACAGTTACAGGGTTGAAGGTTTCTCATTGGCTTTAGCTGTGCAAAAAATGCTGAAAAAGGACGAATACAAGATGGCGTTTGCCGTTTTCCTTTGGTTGTATTAATGCTTTTCAATTGTTTTATTTTAACTACATCAAGAGAAACCTTAAAAGTGTCATTGTACCGGTTTATGATGACAATAAAGACCATCTTACAGAACAATGTTTTGTCATGAATAAATAAGAAATTAAATGAGATGAAAGATTCAAGCGAATACATGAGATTTAAGTTTTAGAGCTGCTCGTAGTCATATTTTTGAAAAGTCTTATCTCTTCATTCAGCTCTTGCTCCATACTTGATGCACAGACCGTTTTAACAAGCCTTTTATCGAACTCCTATAAAAAATAAAATAAAAACACTTCAAAGTGGATTGAAAACATTTAAGCTCTGTCAAGACAGTTTGCAATTGGTCAACGCCAAAAAATAGCCTTTTCCACCATGTGTGACTAAACTCATAATTGTGCTTCTTCTTTTGAAATTAAAGGGCCCCATTATGCTTTGTGGGTTTTTCCCTTTCCTTTAGTGTGTTTATATACTGTAGGTTTTTGTGCAAAGGCTCAAATCCCTAATATAAAGTTTTTCTCCCACACACTTCACTTCCCCCCCCCTGCCTTAAAACGACTTAATTGGACTTCTTTGTTTACTTCTGAACATAGAGAAATCGCTATGTAACACTCGCGCTTCTATTGGTTAGCGCTCCAACACATTGCACTCGATAGGCTAAGGGCGGGACATCTCTAGGCGGCTGACAGATCTGCTATCCAATCAGAGCAGACTGGGCTCTGGTTTCAGACAGAGGGTGAAAAGAGGGGCTGCAGCACAGGCAGTATGAGAAAAATAAATGACCTTTCTGAACATTAAAGTATGTACACATGTCACGGAAAAGGCACAAAATACAAATATGTATCTGAAAATGATCCCAATAGGGCCCCTTTAACTGATTTCAACCCTTGCTTTGTATGGTGTAAATAGCAATGTCCTCAAGGATGGCTGACCTTTGCTAAGGCAACAGACTTGATCTCATCACGTGTTGCCAGTACTATGCAACCCAGAATTTCTATTTCACTCCTATTAGGCTGTACAGAAAATGAAAGTATAATCCATTTGCTACCCTAGAATGGCTCTACCTTAACAATGCCCTGATCAACTATTCTAAAATCATCAGGTTATTGATTTTGATTCTTGGTAGTTTCATATAAGCAGCTTCAAAACACATCAATCTGCCGCTGAAGGATTTTAAGTGCTCTCTCATTGAGAAGAACATCGGAGGACATAGACTCAGTTCTCACCCTGTTACAATGAGACGCAGGGGTCATCGCCGAGAAATTGATAGAAACTGGGATGAAATTGAGAGAGCCAAAGAATGAACGAGACACAGCGAGAGTGAAATTGCTGCATTGTTCATCAGTGTGTTAGCTCATAGTGTGTCAACTCGTCCTCTATCTTTTCAATCTGCATAGTTATTAGAGGCTTTTATTAATTTGAAATGCCAAAGTGAAGAATAAAGCATGACTGAAATGTCACCCTTTCACTGAGCATGATAAAATCACACCGGTCACTTTTGGAATCGGACATTCTTTACTTTGATCTGCCTCTCTCCCTTTCCTTCTCTTTCTTTCCACAGCACACTCTCTTTTACTCTCTCAGAGGTCGATATGGCGTGACAACATGATGGCTGGGTTTCCTTAGGGGAGGGTGGTCGCCACAGTTGGCTGTCATCTTGCCATTATTTCTCTCTTTCAAGTCTTGGCCCTTTGACTCAGTTCATGATGAAATAAATAATAAAATGAAAACAAAAACATAGAATGCTGCCATGTAATGCTTAACCTTTTCAAAAACCACAGCCAGTGTTTTGACCTCTAAGGGATTCTGGACACACAGACCATTCAAAATGAAAGTGCTGCCTGCAAATATTAAAACCTTTAAGGCACAATTTTGGGAAATTCGCTTATTTACTTTCTTTCAGAGAGTGAGATGAGAAGATTGATAGCAATCTCGTGTGGTCTGTACATTACAGTATAGAGCTTATGCTTGGATATCATTGGCCTAGCTTAGCAAACAGATTGGAAACAGAGGAAATCGATAGGCTTGGTTCAGTTCAAAGACAGAAAAACCTCACTCATAAACATATTTTGTCCTTTACACACGTACGCACACTAAAATGTACAAATTATAATGGGTTCTCCTCATTTGTGATCGTCCCCTGCCATGGTGTAGAGCTAAGGGAAAATTATCTTAAATTGTGTCAAGCAGCTAAAACCAGACGCCACATGATGCGATTAGGTAAAATATTGTTCCAAGACTTGATTTTGCACAATATCTGCATGACTTCTTACCTTAGAAAAATATTAAAGTCATTCCAACTTAATAGCCTCTTCTCCACATTAGTGCTATCCTTAATATTGACTTTGAACATTTAATTTTTCTTAGTTTCTCAAGCCACGGCAAGAAACTCGTATATGTCTGTTATTATCAGTCAATATCCTATATTAATTCCTGTATAAGATTCAGGAAGAGTTTACCTGCTGTGTAAATATACAGGTGAATGTGCTCATTTTCAAAAAGGCTGTCAATACACAGTTTTATTCTCACAAACACACACTTTTGACGGTTCATTTCCCTAGTTGATCGATGGACACTACTCCGTCTTGCCAAAATTATAGACCGTGTCTTGAGGGAGGGGAAGGCTTTCACAAGCACATGCACTTCCCTGCTATGAAGGAAAAAAAAAAACGTTGGCAAATGGGTGAGCCAAGTTGAGTTCTTTTGGGCAGCAACACAGAGCTATCCTGCCAAATGGCTTTGGAGTAATTCAATTACTGTATCTTTTACAAGAATCCCATTCAGCTTGTCAGGCGTAAAAGAATGCTGAATGGTTGTGCAAGCACTGAAGGCTGGGAGGGCGCAAAGAATTCAGTTTAATGGTGAAGGAATTCTTTTTTTAAATTACAGTGAGGACAGTCTTCTTGTTACCCTGTTATTTCTTTATTGAAAGGGCAGCAGAGCTGTGTCAAAGGAGCTGAGGCACACAGGTTACCGCAAACCATTTTTTACTAAGAAAGTAATCAATTTAAAGCTCTGAAATACTATGGCTCTCTAAAAACTGCTGTATATTTGGTATCGACAGGCACCACACAGTCTTATATAACTAATTATTTCCTGTGTAATCAAAAGTGTCAGACAAACACAGTGATTCATCGATGAAACAGTCATTCTTCCATTAACAAAAAAATGCATTCATTCTGTAAAAGCAAATTAGTTATATGCTGCTGAACTGCTGGAAAGAAGCGAAGCTGAGTGATATCGTGAGGTAAAAGGATTTCCTTTGAATTATACCAAAATACAATTTTATCTCCGGCAGTTTGGTTCCCTGAGGTGTGAATGCATCTTTCTTATCCTGCTTTAAAATTCAAACCTAAAGGGAAAAGGGAAGATTTAATATCTTATGTAAAGTTTGTTGATCTAGAATTTGAAACCAGATGAAAAGTTGGGATGTGGTCAACTGACTTTCAGTTGTTTTTCTTTCAGTAATCTGCCATTCAAATCGAATTCAAAGACTGTCTGAATTACACTTATTGTAAGTAAATACTGAAATGAAACAGTGCTTTTAACCCACCCTATCAGCAGTGGGCAGCTACTATACAGCTCAGTGGGGGGGTCCTGTGTATTGCTCAAGGTACCAGTCCACTCCCCGTACTTTGTTATTCAGGGACTTGACCCAACAGTGCTACTATCCAAGTCCCCATATACTGCCGCCCCATAATCATAACAGCTACATTCTCACATCTAATGGAAGTATCTGATTTCAGCAATGGATTTTCAGCTGGTCATGAGCGTCACTGGACTCAATGCTATAGGTAAAACATGTTTCCAACAGCTTATTATTAAACTTACTCCTGCCTGCAGTGCAGCTGTGTTATTTGATAAATATGTAATCATGTCTTTTGATGATAGGGGAGGTACCCTCTAAAACATTGTAAGGGAAACAAGACTTGGATTAAACCAATGTCACAATTTCATGAAGTCATATGAAACAATGTGTGCAAACCTAACATTAGACTCCATATGGGTTTAACTGCCACCATGTTTCATCATACTTGAGTTAAAATGTAAGATATAGGTAACTTGGATATTAGAGAACTAACATTGGTATGAATTCATGTATATGGATAATAGACAATATTTGTATTAGTGAATTAGTCTTTTTTTATAAGCTATATTTCCAGTAAGAATAACTATTATTGTAATTTTTTTCTATGAAAGCAATAGTTCTGCTTACACCTGCAGAAAAATATTCCAAACTGTCTTTCTAAGTGTTTTGTCTGCTTAGAAATTCTTTAAACGAAAGAATGCGTATGGTTATAAGTGCTCCGTATGAAATGGCAAACATGCATTCAAATGTTAAGCAGCACAGAAAGACTGTCTATTCAAACCACAAAGCCCATTGCTCTCTATTAAGTTGCCATGCATAATGCATCTGTGTTTGTATTTACAACCCTCTAAGAATGAACCTGTCTCAGATCCCAGGGAATAATGCCGACACATCTCCACTCAAGTGCTCCCCTCATACAGCGTCCAACCTCCACATGTTTAAACAAGGCATAGACATTGTGCATCATCAGCTGCCAGAGAACAAGAGACAGGGAAATTAAAAAGCTGGGACACAAAACAGGTGGCAGGCGAGTGAAAGAATAAAAGATGACTCCCCCCTCTCCGGGCGTCAGGGGACATGTTGCATGTCATCTCAGTGTCTTAGTACGCAGTGGTGCGGTGATGATGTGCCGGGCCAGTTCAAAACAGAGTCAAGGGCACAGGGTTGACGGGAAGCTAAACGCTCCAACTGTTTGCTGTCCCCAAACAAATACAATTTATGGATGAATGAATGCAGGGAACAGGGATCAAAGAGTTATGACCTCTGAACTGCTCTGTCATTTAAGCAGCTAGAGTTGTTCAAACTGGTTTTCCTCACACACAAGTTTTATGCAATCGCTGTCTATTGATCCTAGCCTTTTCATTAAATGATGGCGGTCCAACATTGTATTAGTAGTAGTGTCAGAATTGTGTTAATATTATTTAAGAGATTGATGGCATCAGCAATAGATTGACTTGTGGACAATCTCCCCTAACCCTACACATCTCAAATTAGTAATATATGAAGTTAATATACTTGGAGTTTTGTTTCCTGCTATCTAATGATATTTAGTTCGATATGTATTGTTGTTTTCCAACACATGAGTGAACAGAAACAATGACTTAAGAGAACCACAGTTAAAAGAGGAGAAGAGGAACACTTAAAGGAGCTCTATTATCAGGGCATAACTGGTGTGCAGGTGCGCATGCGCACCCCTGACAAAAAAAGAGCACGGGATCATTTGAGAAAAGGTGCATTTGCGAGAGAGAGAGAGGAAGAGAGAGAGAGAGAGAGAGAGAGAGAGAGAGAGAGAGAAGAAGAGAGAGAAAGAGAGGAGAGAGAGAGAGAGAGAGAGAGAGAGAGAGAGAGAGAGAGAGGAGAGAGAGAGAGAGAGAGAAGAGAGATGAGAGAGAGAGAGAGAGAGAGAGAGAGAGAGAGAGAGAGAGAGAGCGAGAGAGAGGAGAGAGAGAGAGAGCAAATGAATATATATATATTTGCGATTTGCATAAGAACTGGTAAGATAGCAGGGTTTCCCACACATAAGCCATTTAGGTTGAATTGTTTTAATCCGTCCGCGAGCACGACAGCATCTGCGATCCCTCGCTCTACCCCTCGCTATCGCGTGAAGGGTCTGCTTTATGCGCTCCGCACAGTAACCCTGCTGCGGTTCATGAGCGTGCTCTCTAGCGCACCCCCGTTCATAAAGTCAAGAACCCCTCAAAAGGTCCGGTTTATTTCATTTTAAGGATGCGCACCAAGCCACATCTCCAGGTGCTCCTTTGAGAACCAGGGTAAAAAAGTGATGTGCACCCCTGACTATTATGCTCATTTGCAGGTTTATATTTGTAATGGTGTCTCTACTGGGACATGTCTCCATGCTTTAATGTTCAAAAAGCTCTTTATTTCTCTTATACTGCCTGTGCTGCAGCACCTCTTTTCACCCTCTGTCTGAAAGCAGAGCCCAGTCTGCTCTGATTGGTTAGCTTGCTGGCTGTTTTGTGATTGGTTAACCGCTTGGAGGAGTAAACAAAGGAGTCCAACGGAGTCGTTTCAGGCAGTGGGGGGAGTAAGAGTGTGGGAGAGAAACTCCCTCTTGGAACTTTGTGATTTTAGCCTGTGCAGACTTCTGCACCATGTACATGCACAAAAACCTATATAACACACTACAGGAAATGGAGACCCCCAAAAAGCATTATAGGGCCCCTTTAACTTGTGTAGCGTAGCTTTAGGGTTCGGGAATGATCAGCTGAATATTCTAAAAGTCACAACATACAACATGGAATTCATTTATGCTTTCACTATGCAGTCTTAACCACAACCTTTCTCAAGTGTTATTAGCATCACATGGAAAGCTTCTGTCTCTGGTTACACTTCCTGTACTTTCTTGTATCTAAAACTTCCAGTAAACTCATTCCAGACAGCCAAGAGCTCAATGATTTAACTGGCAAAGCAAGTTAGAAGGCTACTATATTAACACATTGTGCAGGACATAGAGTTTAGGCACTAGCTGTTCTGCAGATGTATTATGTATGTCCTGACCTCTTGGCCTACATGTAGCAAAGGTTACTTCTTTTGTCTATAATCGATTAATTTCTAAAGTCTATTACGTCAATTCTTATGAGCATGTAAGACACAGATTGAATGTTCACAATGGCTCCCGTCATTGCCAGCTAAGATAAGTCTGCTGCACTGACTGTCAATAATGTTGCAGTCTCCGAGCAGCTTAGTAGGAGCTCTCGTCTCGTCTTTCCTTGCTAAGTCTCAGAGGGGCCGTGTGGTGATCTGGCAGCCGCAACGCCTTTCATCCATTCTGAGAGAACTAAATAAAGTTCAGAGGAATTACAAGAATCCACCCAGTCAGACTCGGAGTAGCTGGAATAAGCACCATTACTGAATCAGTCTCACAAATGTTTATACAATTGCCAACGTGACGGGGATGAATCAGCATGGCTGCAGATACTGTGGAGCATGTGGGCCGATGACACCTAACTCAAAGCTCACATTCCTTCACTTAGATCTGTTTCCAGATTACTGGAGATGTTGTGGGAGAACAGAGAGTCTGTCAACTTCTTCCTCCAAGATTGTCCCTGCCACAATTCAAACCACCACAGTGAAAAGTTTTCTAATCAGCAGGGTACTAATCCAAACACTACTCCACCATGGCAGTCTCCGTTAGCAATGCTTCACAAGTGTGGTCTGTTTAACAAAACAGAATGTGTTTACCCAGCAGATTCACATTGTGAAATGTTAAGACGCTGTGGCAGCCATCTGCCAAACGCTTATTTATGTTTTGTGGAATAAACACATCCATGCCCATTACTTGGCATCTACAAATGATTTGGTTTGACTCTGAATTGCATGGAAATTAAACCTCCTCATGAAGCAAAGTAATGACCTGCTGCCACCTTTGTGAATTGCCATTAAATCCACCAAAGCCAACCTGATTTAGACTTAAGGGAGGGAGAAAAGCGCTGTAATTAAAAATACTCTCATGTCTGCTAAGCATATCAAAAATGAATATGAGAGGTTTTTTAATGCAGATGACGTTCAGCAGGCATTCTTATGCATTAACAGATATTGTTAATTAAAGCCCATGTGGTGCAATAGTGTAATTAATGTCTTTCCTACGAACATTCAAATGGGTCTGATTGGATAATTTGTATTAATCTATGAAAATTCTCAAAATCGTTCCTCATTAGTTGCAGCCAAATGCATGAATAAGAAATATTACACATTTGGAAAATGAATGGCAATTAATCTATCTTCTTAATAGCCTTTCAATGTTTTAGCTTGCCCACTGCCTTTAAGGGGGAAATATATTAAAGCAGTGTTGAATGATAGTGAGTGACAGTACCACAGCGCACCACAGGAGAACAGCTTTAATACCAACACAATTTTGAAGAACCCCTGAAGGTCTGCAGCTAAAAATAAAAACAGGGCTTACTCCCTGATGCAGAACACCTGTCCTAGACACCTTTTTTTCCTGGACTCTCTTTTATCACTTTCTCTAAAGAGAAACAAACACTGAAAATGGTTTTCATTACCATTTCATCCAAACATAAACCACCTCAAACCTAGACTTATAAGAAATCCACTCTTGAATGATTAATGCCCTTTTTCGGTCAGCAGAGCTTAGTTTGGACAACAAAAACATCCTTGAGCGAAAAAGATGACAATCAAAAGCACAAGACAGAGGGAAGGGAGGGTGGACGAGCCAACCAGGACTCTTTAACCGTCCGCTATGAGGGAAACCAACTCCTGGGGAAAGTGATTAGACTAGGCTCACTGCAGGCAACTTAGTGATTGGCTAAAAGAGCTCATTTGCATGCTGCTCTCATCTCCAACAAAGTCTCAGGAAGCACCGGTGGATAAGGTCACCGGTGTCTGTCTGCCTGTGTGCCAACTGAGAATGTAAACAGATCAAAGGCACCACAGCCGTTTAAGCGAGTGCAGAAGGAGCCTGCGTTTCTGATCATCTGTACAATGATGACCTCAGATTCATGTCAGAGGTGAGCCTGTCACATGCAGCGACGTATGAACACTCGCATAACAAAACCTTTTAGTTAAGTTGAGGAACAGCTTGAATTGGCAAATTATACGAGGTGTGGATATTGCAAATTCTATATTCTACCCGTGATCACTCACGTGCTGTTATTAAAGAGGGATAGTGTTTGTCGTAAACAATTCCCTCTGAGTGGGTGGACAATCCACGCCTTTGATGCCTGCTGTACTACAATGTGGAAAGGGCCATGGCAAAGTTTAGGTGCAATCCAGATGTCTACATCTTACATTGTTGGTGTAACAGTAGATTAACGTTTAGTGGTAGCAAAGTGTTTTGTGGTTGAGTAAAATATATAGATCGATGGACTTTAAACATACTAGCTTTTTGTTAGATTGTCTTATTGAAAAGTGTCACACAACCTTTCTCCCCTATTAGCAGGGAATGATAGGGTGTGTTCCCTGGACACGTAGTGAGTTTACTGATTCCTTTTGGATTTTAAAACGTAAGAGAAGCAGGACGCACAACTAAGGTTGCAAAATTCCGGGAATTTTCAAAGATGGAAACTTTCCATGGGAATAAACGGGAATTAATGGGAATAAACTGGACATTTTCAAAATTGTAGGTTGGCACTTAAATATAGTTGGGGGAAGTATATTTTAGCATAATCTTGACTAAAACAAACAGATGCCATTCAAGTACACTTGAATATCCATGCTATAGCACACTGCTTACTGCATGGCTATTGAGACCACACCCCCTACAGGCACTGTGCATTCCTCCATCACATGCATAGTAATATTTAACCTTAACATTCCTGTTTTCGTTCTTCAATGAAACAAATAATTGTTCAATAAAATAATTAAAACTTGTTCTGTTCCACTTAAAAAAATAATTTAAAAAAAGAAAGATCTGTTGAAATGTCATGTTTGTTGTTTAATTTTGCATCGAATATTTCCAAAATTCCCCAGCTTAACTTGCCATGGAAACTTTCCGGAAACTTTCCAGAAATGTACCGGAAATGTTCCGCCCCTTTGCAACCCTACGCACAACTAGCAACATTGCTAACATCCGTTGAATTTCAACATCAAAATAGACTCAACTAGCATGTATCGTAACCATTATCTTATCATTTGAAACTTAACAAATGTCCAGTAAAACAACTTGGTTTATTAATCCTAACTATCAACTATAAACACAGAGTAATACAAGAATATTCAACAATATTGTGGGAATGTTTCAATTGAAAATATATATATAGACAAAGTTGTGCAAAAACAACGTCAGGTACCAACAGTTACTGTGTCGCCAAATGAGGCACCAGTCTGACCACTATGTGTCTCTTTCTACTCCCTGCGTTATTTCAATGTGCTTTTCGGGATATTCAACTGATGATAAAGGTTTTACGGTTTGTTTTCATATAAAGCTTTACAGAACATAACACCTGACTAGCGACTTGCTTTTTTTTCATCCTACTGTGGCATTAAATGTCTCAATGCCATCTGGAGCTGCACAAATTAAAACTCTCCTTTTAAAGATGCTCATTTTAATTGGTAAATATTTACTTTCAGGGGCTCTCAGTGGGCGCACACACGACTTCTAATGAAGCACTTTAGAGCCTGTGGGCTCTTGCTGTTTTGTGTGATTCTAGACAAATGCAACCTGAGGTTGAACTGTTGATAATGGTTGATAAGGGCCAAAGAAACACGACGCTGAGCACTGCTGTGAGCATGCAGTGCATAACAACTGCGACAGTACAATTACCCTATCAGTGGTAAGACTGATCTACCGTGTGTGTGTGTGTGTGTGTGTGTGTGTGTGTGTGTGTGTGTGTGTGTGTGTGTGTGTGTGTGTGTGTGTGTGTGTGTGTGTGTGTGGTCAATTTTAATATTGCCATATTTTTTGACCAAATACCTTAATTTGTCAACATGCTGTTAATGTAAAAAAACATTTTTAAAGAGGAAAATAAATAACTTTAAAGTTCTGCAGCGTTTTATGATATAGCACAACATATATCTATCTATTTAAAGAGATTAAGAACAAAATATCTCGCATTTATTAAATGGACGTTAGAATATGCATAAATGACCATATGAGGCAGGTACATTCTTAACACATTACAGATCATACGAGAATGGCAGAATCACAAGATCCAATCCAGCACATCAGGCTTCATACAAAGCGTTTCCACCAATCAGCTTCCAGTGAGGAGCTATGGGTGTGGTTTAGATGGTTCAACTAATCACCTGCTAAATATTTTTTTTAAGTGCCTTCCTTTTCTCAAACAGCTTTCAATGGGTTTTTCTGAATGGTTCTCTCTAACAAACAATCTGTGACCGCAGTTTAAAACCTCAGTACTGTCAGAAAAGTAACACATTTGATTTAACTCGGCTACCAGATGAGTAATTTAACTGTGGTTCATGCTGACTTGTTGCTTGCATGTGCTGTACATATTAGGGTGCTGATATAAACCATTGGATCTTAACACCTGCTTCTCAATGATTGTTTAGCATGTATTGATGTGTTTCTGCATTGTGTCTGTGCTGCTTCATGGAAGTGCATCCTAGTGTGCACACTGTTTCAATGTGCACATTAATCTCTGACGCAGCAACAGCTCGGTGCCTTGTATGCACCACTCTTTATCCCTGACCCAGTACTCTGTGTGATCCTGCCTACAGCCTCATTTGTCTCCATCACGGGACGGGCGAGGTTACTACTCACCAAAGCGCAGTACGTTTCTGGCGGATCTCCACACGTGATGTTTGGGGGGTCGAGGGCCACTCGCAGGTACTTCGTCATGTCGGTGCCTTCTGGCTGACAGGCCATGTAGTCCCACGCCAGTCCCTCCTCTGTATAGATCTGGAACTTACACACGTCATAGTGTCCCCAGGCCGCGGGGTAGTTTTGCATGGCGTGGGCCACGCTGGTGCACCCAGCTTGAAGAGCGAACAAAACGGGCCAAAGCATCGCTGATCTCATTCTGTGTGTTTTTTGTTGAACTTTTAGTTTTTACAGCTGCTGCTTTGTCATAAAAAAATGACAAAATCGCTGAGAATTTTCTAATTCAACTTCAGCCAAATGGTGCATTTGGGAACTGTGGCAGCATGTTGCTACTTTTATATGAGCAGCTTCAGGCAACGATTCGCCCCCATTTAGTTATTTTGTTTTTTCGATTGCTAGCACTTCTGCCTGGTTGATGAGGTGTGTCAACAAGGGGCTTTTCACAAGTGTTGATGAAAGGGTCAACTAACGGTCAGATGTGATGGGCAGAGGGGAGTGACACTCCTCATAAGTCAGCGACTATCAGTTGTCCTAGCTTGATCTCCTCTCAGTTGTGGTTTTTGCAGCACACAGCATCCTATAAGACAGAAGAAAAGGACACTTTGGTGAATTTAACAAACCATATAAAGAATTTGAGACATTGTTATTATTGCTTTTGAATTATATTATATATTTAAAGTACATGGTTTAAGGGCACTGAGGTGGATAAGATGTACGTCACATCACCTACTACCACTCACACACACATCATTTATACACAAAGACAATGCAGCAATCCACTATTTATACATTACCCTCAATAATAACCTTGCCAAAATCACTCTATACAATTCAAATCGTGCTTGTTCTGCAAAGCCTAATCTCCATTTTATGTTCATACAAAAAGGCTTATTTCCATGTGTCATGTCACTGCATTTAAGTTATTGCTTTTACCGATTATCTTGCTCCTTTTACTGCTGAATGTGGAGTTGCCTTTGTCCCAAAGCCTTCAGAGGCATTTGGGAAATATTAAAGTAAAATTGGGAGACAGAAATGGTCTATTTGAGGGATTGTACGTTTCCCGGAGCTATCACAAGCCATCATTCAGATGGCCTAACTCATCAGGTAATGGTGCCTGGCAGCAGTCAGTGGAGACACACACAATCTCAATGTCTCAGGTAAATGGTCTGTGCGGTAGTGGAGAAAACAATATGGAGCAGCTATCACAAAGCTACCTGCAACAGAGCAATGCAACTTTTCAGTAAATAGGAGTTAGGTGTTAACAGTCAATGTGCTCAGTAGCCGCAGGTTTGTGAGAGAAGTCTGTGGAAGTATCCGCTAGTGGCTCTTCAGAAAAATTTACTCACATTACAATTGAACGTTTGTCTACTTAGGACCCAATTTCAACAAGCATGAACGGTTATCCTTTTTAAAAGCCCATTACAAGTTTGCAATGTCACATCACATTTATTCTAACGCAGATTCAGACGTAAGCTGTGCCTGTCACAACCAGTGGGAACATGCCTTTCCCTTCAACAGCTTTACTCTCTCCCCATTTAGGCTACAGCTGTGACTGACAGTCAGTGCTGAAATAAAAAAGTTTCTGGTAAAATTGGGTTGGAAGCATGTGGTCTTTTATGTTCAGAGGAAAAAGCTTATTTTCAATTCAATTCAAAACCTTTATTTATCCAGGTAAAATCCCATTGAGATCAATGATCTCTTTTTCAAGGGAGACCTGCAGAATGGATTTGTGTCACGAGATTACCGTTTTATCAAGAGATTATCAAGTCATATAAAATTAATTAAGGAAAGAGTTTTAATCAAAAAGGTTCATCGTGTGAAAGGACAAAGATATGGATCACATTGTGGTAACAGAAACTAATCTTAATGAGTTGCTACAGCTCGCACACGCAGGCTGGGTTCTGTGCTCCCTACTGACATATGGAGGCATTAAAATTCAGTATTTTAAATTGGCCATCTTGTCTTTGACTGAAAATGGTGCCAATTTGAATACATTTGACCACATCTAAGGCAATCACCTCATTCCTTTTCCCAACCTAACGCCCATTTTACAAAAATGTCTACGGGCGTGAATACATTCCAAATGGAATGACAGATGTTCATCTGAAGCAAAATGAATATCTGCACTACAATTCAGGCTCGGCAGACCTTTCAACCTGAGCCATGTCAGGAGGTTTGAAGGCAGGCTACATTTGATAGACCTCTGGTGGGAGAGGAAAATAAACTGGTGAAAGAAACATTTTAAGGGAGGGAATTTAAAGTGGACCTATCATGCTATATTTGAAACATATATTGTAGGGCCATACCTATATAAAGTATATAAATATATATATTTTTTCAAAATACCAAACAGATCCTGCATTTTAGCCATGCCTCATTTCGCTCTATTTGCTCTTTCCAGCCCTGTTTTTGCAGGCGGCTGATTCTGTGAGCTGCAACTGACCACGAGTTGGCAGTTACTTTGGCATTAGGGCAGGCATATCTAGATACTTTCCAAGGTTTGACATAATGAATTGTGCTACTTTTAAAGCAAGCAACAATGTTATCAAATCTGTAATGAAAAAGCTCCTCAAAAACGCTATCGAAGCAGTTCCTGCCGTTGCTACGTTAGTTAAAACGGTAACAACGGACTATTTTTCTTAGCGGATGCATGTCAATTTAAATCAATACATACAACTATTTTTAAATCAATAAAATCATTTTCTAAATCCATAAAAGCATTTCAATTAATATTGGGAGTCATGTTGTTACTTTGTTGAGAATGTGGCCATGTAATAAGCGGGATAATAACACCTTCATGCCGATCTAGATCCTTCCGCTTCGCGTCGGGCTCCTGATCAGCCTGTCGTGTTCTTTTCCCTTACATATGATTATATAGAGTCATTATTCATTTGTTTTAAAGCAGGAGGCGCAAACGCTTGCCTCGGGGAGGGAGAAAAAGAGCCACAGCGGAGAATAAACAGAAGGGCAACCATGGCAACCATGCAAGGGAAGTCTTCTTCACTGCTTTTGTGGCAGACTACAGCGCCACTTACAGGCCTGGCATATGTACTACAGCGTCTCCAGCGCTTTCGAGCAGCAATGGCCGGCCGTGGCCCAACCTCTCATTCCCCTGATAGGTGGAGAATTGACCAATAGCCGTAGAGCCACCGTCCTGACGTCAGGACAGTGTTCAAATCTGGATCAGTCTGTATCAGATCCGTTGCAGCCCCTTTTTTAGAGATTTGGGTATGGAGGAAAATAGAGAGGGTTGTGTTTTCTGACACTTGGTGAGTTCCCTGGAACCTTTAAGGTTTAAAAAAATGCTCATGTCAATCAACAAGACTCCTAAAATGAGGCCAATTACGAATTTGATAACACGGCTGGAGCTCTGAATGATGAATGAGCGATTTATCTTGCGTGTATCAAAATTCATAAATATAAATGTCAGTCGCTGATCAGCGATGCGTCACAGGATGGACCACTCTCCAACTCACATGGCGTCACACACACACAAGCACTCGCCCTTTCATAATGCTGAGGTTGACTTTCACTATAAAGACAGGTACATTAGGTACCAGCTGCAGTGTCAGGGAGGTTATTCTTTTATTTAAAAGAGAACATTCAAAGCTAATAAACGACAGCAAATTGAGCTGACCGCGGGGATATTGGATTTAATTCACAGACACTTGGAGTAATGAAATCTACAGATGAAAGGAAAATGTGCCAGGATGCACAGTGAACCTCTGTTGACGGATACCATTCAACATCAGAGCATGGCCATTTGAAAAGAAAGGGAGTAAATCATGCAGTAACAAATGTTTTAAGACCAGTTTTCAGTTATTGTTTTAATTAAAAAGAACCTACATACAACAAGTGTTTTGACACCATCTTGGCTAATTTAAATCCAATAGAGAGGTGCAAATATGAAAAAAACATTTATTATAAAAATTACACTCTGAAACTATAAATATACAGGAATTAGAAACTACTCCTCTTGTCTCCCCCGCCTTTTCATCATACCTCGTACCACTATAATGCACGGAGGCACTAAGGAATGTCATAATTTAACTGAGAGAAATATGAGGTCAGATTCTATATTAAAAGTCATAAATATTTGAGCAGCTCTCCGTATATAGAGAGAGAGAGAGAGAGAGAGAGAGAGAGAGAGAGAGAGAGAGAGAGAGAGAGAGAGAGAGAGAGAGAGAGAGAGGAGAGAGAGAGAGAGAGAGAGAGAGAGAGAGAGAGAGAGAGAGAGAGAGAGAAGATAGAGAGAGAGAGAGAGATAGAGCTAGCTCTCTCATCGATCTTCGCGAGCCGATCTCTACTCTAGCGCACTATAATCTATCTCTCTATCTATCTCTCTATATATGACATGACATGACCATCCCATCCTCAGCTTCCCCCTCTTTCCCTCTCTCTCTCTTATTTCTTTCACTTGTTTTTGAAGCCTCTGAAACACCCCCTTGTGTCCGCTTGCATTCCATCCCCTGGGCAGCCCAAGCATGGCGGAGTGTTTTAAAAGTCAGCAGGCAGCCGTGCCCCATGGCTTATATTGCTTACAAACTCCCAGCCAGACTCTTAAAAACCATGGACGGATGTATTCTATTCATTTTATAGTAATCCCGCTAAAGTGTGGCTTTGCTCTCTGTCTCCGAGTGTGGCTTTCTGACCTCCTCCTGGCTCCCTTAATGGGCAAAGTGGAAGAGAGCTGCCCATGGTGATGAAATACTATGATTCACAGTAGTACACCTGTACCTTAAACACTGTCATCAATTTCAAGATGACACTTTTATTGATTTCAGTATAAAAACAAGAAAAAAGCCCTTGACAGTCTAAACTGATGCCCCATCTGCAGTTTACCTCGCAACAATTGCTGTTCTGTTGTCTTGCTGTTTCTGTATCGAGCACCTGGTCAGGATTTGGATGTATACACACACAATGCCGCCTCGTTGTGTTTATTGATTTTGCTGACTTCCAACCAATAACTTTTGATCCATAGCCAGTTTGAGCAGACTGATGCTTTGTGGCTGGTTGATGAGTGCAACAATAATGGTGTTAATGCTTCCAAGGTCCACCGCGCCAAGAACCAAACCCTTCCATATGAGTCACAGTGGGATCCAATGGCAAGCAGAAGCATGTCTGTACTGGCAAGCATGTGTCTTCTCATTGTCTTTCACTCCTTCATTCTTTCTCACAGGGTCTCTCATTCAATCGGTCAGCCCTGCTCTTTCTCTCTTCAAACCCTTCTACATTTCTTTGTCTCTCAACAGCACCATTACTGCACTGGACCTATAAGCACATTAAACATCACAATTACTGTCCAGGGGCTCCACCTTTAGCCTCTGAAATCGGAGTCACTTTTTATTTACAACAATGACTGTCTGTGCAAAGAGCTTTTACCCTGGGAGGATGTGGTTGATGTTGAGACAGCGTGAGGGTCCCTCAGTGAGGAGCCCAGCCAGAGAGGCAGTGGTGCAGCTTGCCTGCACCACTGCATGCCACACATGAAATCTGATGCCATACATTATTCAAAGTTCTTTTCCTTAACCACTAACATGCAAAAACGCAGAACATGTTGCATACATTCTAAAATCTAGGACATCTTACATTTATGCAATCAAAAACACACAACAGAGAGCAAGGAAAAAGTCCTGGCGTTATAGTTTGTCATGTGATAAAGCACGTTTCAAAGTAAGATACACAGAAAGGAACCATTAGGCACACACACTTAGATATTTAACAGGAGCTGTCTCGTTATGTTCTGGGTCAGATTTTGCGCAGAGGCGAGGCACACCTATATCTGACTTTACTGACCTGCTGCGCAACAGGTTAAAGTCCCATTATATATCAAATATTAATCGGAAAAATAATAGGGATGTTTAAGTGCATACGTTGTTTTTAGGCTCCCGTATGTTAAACAATACCACTTCAAACCTGATTAGAGTGACAGTTAACCTATACACAGCCCACTGTGATGACTCTATAACTGTGACGGTGTGCACAAAAAGGAAAATGAACAATATGAATGCTCAAAGCTCGACAATACTCACATTTAAATTCGCTCCTGGGTCGAGCTGCTCATTCAACAAGTTAACAGCCTAAATAAGTTGCAGCAGTACTTTGATACGCCTTTGAGTGATTCTTCTCTTTTCAGATTATTCTAATTCCACCAGATGAATCAAGAGAAGCGGCATTCAAATGAAGAGCTAAACGTTTTCTCTCTCTCTCTTTTTTTTAACTTTGTTTTAACTTTTGAGTCTCACTAGAGTAGTTTTACTGTCCATATTTTGTTCCGGGACTTGCTCCCATTGAGACCTTTCCTTTCGCGCCTGCAAACGCCGCCAAGTAACGACAGTCCACACAGGCTGTTTGGCTTTACGCAGCACTGCTCTTCGCGCAGCATATATCGGAATGGCGCACGAGAAACACTTCAAGAAGACGTTAAGGGGATTCGCAGTGGTCGCAAATGCATTAAAGTCCATCAACGCGTATGAAAACACATCCTGATGTTGAGCAATTTATGGAGGCTTTTGGATAGATTTGATAGTGTTGCCGAGTTGTGGACCGTAAAGGAGGAGGGAGATAAGCAATCTTCCTCAAATGGAGACGCTATGTCCAGTTACATACGAGCACTCCGCGGGGTCCTAAAGACAATTCAGATTTGCTTGTAAATCTCAACTTCAACCATTGTTTTTTACGACGTGGTTAAATTCGAGCAACTGCGTAAAATAACAAACCTTCCCTAGAGTCGTTTATCTAACGATTCAGCCTCAAGATCTCTTTTTTTTCTCCATAGTAGTTTATATTGTGTTTTAAATTCAGCTCTGACTTTATCTTAGAGGGAATGCTTTTGGAAAATCCCTGACAGCATATTTCCTCCCGTTCACTCATATGAAGGAAATCATTTAAAACGAATTAATATGATTTGTTTCGTCGAAAGTCGAATCTTATATGTAAAGTTGCTCCAAGATGTCAACAGAGTCAAACTGTACTACAGCCTCAACAGATGTAAGCCAATACGCACTGACATCAATTGAAAAACAGTTAAAACATTTTCAAATTCAGACAACAGTAATTACAGTGTTCAACTCTGATAAGACGTGTCATCTAACGCCGTGCAAACCACACCTATGAGTTAACTCATTGCAATTGTATTATCACATTTAGGATCCGTCAACATGACAGGGATGCATGTGGAGAATAAATCAACCAAATCTTAACAGAGGCAAGTCCTCAGGACATACATTCAAAAAAGTACACAATTAGAATACATTATTAGTTGGAAGGATTGGATCGCCGAAGAAACTAAACAAAATATCTGGAAATATAATATATTTTGGTTGTTTTGTTGACGCTCATAACAACCTGATAATAAAGACGAACATAGTTTCCACTACAACACCGCTTCAGAACTCGATGTTTTCGGAAAAACAAAAGAAATATCTTACCTTCCATTACGATTGTGTGGATTTCTGTGCATGCAGGAAAGGGAAAAAAGTCCTCCAGTCGAAGTTGATGGTGTTAATAGTCGGCGAATTTTGAAGGGAGAGCTGATAGAATAACTACAGTTAGGTGCGTATACCGGGCTCCCTTGGCGAAGAGTCATAGGTGTCACCCTCTCCACTACAGGGTGCCAAGCAGCACGGCAAACAGCCGCGGTGACGGGTCGCTTTGAACACGCATTTTAATTGAGGTGTAATGCCAACTGGTGGAGATTGCACGATAAGAACAACCGCGCCCACCTGAAGGTCACCACAGTAATTGAGTGGACTGTATCCCATGTCGGTGCAAAAAACTGAGTTGTACATGTACTGTAGTACTCTAGACCCTTATATTCTCAAATCATATTTTAAGAGGTGTGTACATTGATTGTGTTCCATCGAAGCCACAAAGCAACCAGGGTGTTTTCCTCTCTATGTAAATCATTTAGTTAGAAATGTGAAGGTGCACAATTTGTTTTACATTATATTGTTTTTACTCCCTTCTGTTAACTTCTTGCATTCATGATCAGAACCTTGGACAGCTCTTGTGCCCAATAGCAACTTCACCAGTGGCTTTTTAATCAAGAAAGAGGAGGGAGAAAAAGAGAAATAAACGCTTTTTCATATTCACAATGCTTTAAAACGTTGTTTGGTAAAGTAGACTGTGATGCATACAGTTTGGGGCTCGCAGTGGGTTCCTTTCTTTCCCTTATATTCATTAGATTGTCCTTTTTTCACCCACTTCATCCTTTTTATTTCTAATTGTTAGAATAAACATATTGGAATGAACCATCTCAGTTTCAAGGAGTCCTTTTATTCCATCTCTTCCTCTAAGACATCATAATAGACACACTTCATTTCTTAACCTGTTTTCTTTGGTCTATCACTTTTTCTTTGCACAATGATCACTATGAAGCTGAGGGTTTTAAAATGCCCCCAAATCAGCCTGTATTGATTTCTGGCAAATTAATATGCAAGGAAAGACCTGTAATCCCATTAAAAAAACCCGGTAAAAGCCATTTATTTTCTGATAAAGGCAGATTTGGTCCAGACCGGAGCTGCATGCATGACAACAAGTCTCTCATCCCCACTGAGGTAAAGTGGCTCACATTGTATCAGAGGGTTCAGCCTTTGCTTGGAGCGACTGCTGCTCTTGACATTTCCATTAAATCATTCCTCCTGGAAATTCTACCATGGCGCCCTGGCAGTCACATGCATGACTGTGTTCTGTCATTTTGATTATAAGCAGTGTAGATAGATAGATAGATAGCTATATTGTAGTTTTGGAAGTAGTCAACATGTAAATAAACAAAAAACTAACATTAGCATAGTAGTCATAGTAGTTCAATTGCTTATATTTTGGTCATTTTATGTGTCAAACTACAATTACGATTAGTTTTCTTTCAGTTATTTTTGGTAATTTCTTCTATAACATAATGGCGTCCAGTTTTAGTGAAACAAAGGCCTAGGACCATGGCTCTTAGACTAAGTTCTGACAAATTATTAATGCTAACATGCTCATTATGTGTTCAGAAGTGTTAGCATGCTAACCTTTCACCAAACACCAAGTACATCCAACAGATTTGGATCATTATGCTACAAAACAAAAAATGTCACCCTCATGTTGGCGCTAGATGAGCTGAGAGAGGATAACCCAAGGCAATTGAAATTCATCCTCTGGGGGTTTTAAATACCTGGACAAAATGGCATCTGATAGCAATCCATCTATTAGTTGTTGAGGTATTACAATCTCGACCACAGTGTTGGACTGAATGATTGACTCTCACTACTGTCCCTGCAGCCATGCCACTCTAAAAATAAAGCTCTGGAGCCCCAATGTTAAAACATTCCACATGGAAAGGTCAGACAATCACAATGACCTTGTGGATTTTTTGTACCTATATTAACTCCATAAACCGTATAAGCCACCACACATCTACAGTTTATTGAATTTCAACGTTGCAAACTAAAGTAGTTCAGAGTATTGGGAATATAAATATACTGCAGAAGATGGCTTTCCTCGAGCCCCCGCAGCCCCCATGGGTCAAAGGTTTCAGGGTCATCTGAATGAATCCACAAAGCCTGCATGAAATCACATCAGAGCGTCCAGAATTCCTCCATTGCAGCTCCTCGGTTTTTCAGCGGCATGCTACAGTGCCTGGTGAAGAGACAGAGGTGGAGTCTGCCCTCTCACCCTCTGCATGTCCTCAACCCAGAGCTGGCGCTGACAGAGATGGAGGGTTTGCTGTTTGATTCAGCTCTCGGGGGTCTATTGATGGTTTCAAAGTGGAGTCCACCTGCCACTGCTTTAATCATCCGTGACCCCGGCTGCATGTTGGAAGACCGCAGAGGGGGACCGGATCAGCAGTCCTGTACGTGTGTGTGTTTGTGTGTGAGCAGTCAAAGGAAAGTAAAGAAAGAAGGAGAGACGGATATATGGAGAGAGAGGATGAAGAGACATTCAGATGTAAAGAGATAAGATGAGTATGAGTCGGTCCAGCCACTTTTCAACTTTGTCATCATGTGACATTTTCTCTATGAGCTTTCTTGAAATAACATTGTTTTGATCCCATCCAGCTCGAGGCTTTTACTTTTTCTCATGAAGCATCTGGTTTAAGTGTATTATTAGTGTATTTAATAAGATTTGTCTCCAGAGGTGGAGCAGAGTGAATCGGCATGCAGACACAACTTATGGCTGCCACATTAATTCAATGTATTCCAAAGCCTTTCTTAAGGCCAAGGTTGTAATTATGGCATGCAATTAGAGGGGGTATAAATATTAGATAACTTCCCAATTCCCAGTGAAAGATAACCCAAAGGTTTTTTCTTTCAGGTATTGGTGATTTACATAAATATCTCAGAGCGCTTCTGGCTATAATTAAAGTGAAATTCACATGGAGCTGACAAACATCACTCATCGTTTGGCCGAGAAGGTTGAGATAAGTGTTTACCTATTATTTTTGTGTCACCAGAAGTCTACTGATAATTGGGTTAGGGTTAAGGTTAGGTGTGCCAAGTGGAGCTACCGTGTGATGCCATATGACTCCACAGTTTTGGATTTGAGTGGGTTGTTACCACACATAAAACTCACTGTGTACAAGGAGTATTTGAAATTGTTTGTAGAGTATGCCAAAGCCACTGCAGTGCAGCTCAAAACAGGAAGTGATCAGGGTGAGGAAGGAGGTTGCAGAGTCAGGAAACACTGTTTAGAACTAGTTCAAGCACTTGTGTGTGTGTGTGTGTGTGTGTGTGTGTGTGTGTGTGTGTGTGTGTGTGTGTGTGTGTGTGTGTGTGTGTGTGTGTGTGTGTGTGTGTGTGTGTGTGTGTGTGTGTGTGTGCGCGTGCACGTGCAAAATCATGAAAGTAATGTTTATTCGAGACACTAATCATAGAAATTATCCATTTACTTTGTAAACATCTTTAATAACTTATATGGTGACACGTTTTGCCCTGATTCATAGCAGTTTACTCCACTTTTAATGTATTTTTGTATATTTCATTTATTTTATCAGGAAATCTCATTGAGATTAAAAATGATTTTCCAAAAGAGACCGGATAACAGGAAGAAAACAGAAGGGAGACAACTTTATTCAGTAAATGAAGAACATGAGATACAGTAGTTACCTATGTTTGGATGTAAGAATTTCCATCCAACTGTTTGATACTGAAAACAATGAGTACGCAATTTGTCATTCGTAATAAAACACAACATACACTTGTATACTCTTTATGAAATCTCAAAATGCTGTTTTGATCATTCCAAAACCCCTACCAAATAGAGACAGAAATGCAATGAAATTGGTCTACTTTTTAGCCTAAGGGGCCACACATTTGTCCTTTTTATAATTCAATCAACTGTTGGAGTCGGGAAGCCTGTTAATTTATTCCGGCAATTACTCAGACCTACTAATGGCGCTTTTCCACTGCAGGACCTGTGACAGGTCTGTGACACCCATAAACTATAATAGGCCTTAAACTCAATTTAACAAACCACTTGTGTTTGTATACTGTGATTATAGAACAACATGAAATATATATAATACATTTTCAGTGTGGGTTATACAAGAATATATTTGATTATATTTGATTATATTAACTTTCGTTTTAATTATTAAGCCTAATATGGAGACCTCAACACAACCAGCATAGTGCTGGAACGTAGACAGGGTTTCTGGTCCATCCAAACCAACTACAAGTAGGATGCTCCGACGTACCTTAACTTGGCTTTGCTGCAATGAAGGCAAAGTAAAACCATCAATAAAATCAAATCTAATTTGAGGACAAAGTCTGATTTAAAACGAAATATTGAGTAGGGTATTCACTTCTGAAACATCTCATGTGACATAAGGGACACGTTTTTGATTGGTATACATCATCATAAATAAATTGATAACATACATGTATGGCATTTCTGGATATAAAGATATATGAATAGTTAGAAATAAACCTCAAGAGAGGGAGATAGAGAGAGAACTAGAGACAACTGTGACTGTGCTCTTTGCACTCCTGGAATCTTGAATGAAAAGTCATGTTGAGTGGGTGGCACACTTCCTCTTGCCAGGTATCAGAGGCAGGGGGCGGAACCTTAGCTGCACCTAAACCAGGCCATTGAAGCAGCTGGTGCCCGGCCTTTCTTTCCTTGAGAGATGTGGGCAACCCGTCAAACTCTCTGCGAGCCGTGCTTCATTTCACTACATGATGGATGGCATGAGTCATGTTCAACAGTAAAAACAAATCAGTTCATCAACAGCCCTCCGTAATATGTGAGAGGAGATAAAAGCGTTCTGTTAGGATAAATACTGAGATTTAAATGAGGTGATAAATGTGAATGATACCCAAGGCCAATTAACACCTTTAGGTTACTTCCTGACCTTTTACTGCAATAGACGGATGAGATGGTGCTATTGAGTGTCTAATTGCGGCTGTATGTACTGCGGATGGCTCATACTTGCCACAGGCTTATTCAAATGTCCATGTCCTTAAATAAAATTGAATTCATAATGATATAATCAATGTACTCAACAAGCGGGAATTTAAAGGTCCCATATGTCATGGCCATTTCTACTGATCATAATTCCATTGTTGAGGTCTACTAAAATAGATTTATATTGTGCAATTTTCCAAAGTCACATTGGTTTCTCATACAGCATCTCTGTATAGTATGTGTATTCACTCTCTGTCCTAAAAGGCTTGTTGGAGCTCCTGCCCCCCCCCTCCCTGTGAACCCAGTGTGCTCTGATTGGTCGGGACATTGAGAGGCTCATTGCTGCGAGGAGCAGACAGGCTTCCGTGTCGGCGATACAGCGAGAACAAGCGAAACTCATCCTGAGCACACACAAACACTCACAGCCGAAGTAAAAACAATAAGTGTGGCTTGATATTGAGTAAGAAAAAGGTTTATAACGCTGTGAGCATGGGTCTGCGGAGAGCATTTCTCCGCGATCCCAACTTAGTAACCTGAAAAACGTTTACCCATTTAAACAGTCGTGGTAGATACCTTGTTTGTTTTAAACATCATGAATACACAAACAACAATGAATACTTACAGGTTGTGTAACCGAATCTCCCGCTGGTCCAAACAAAGTAGGAACAGCATCGTTCTTCAGTGCCCTACGCTGTACATATCCGGCATGAATCACTGAAAGGTTTGGGAAGCTTTATTTCGTGAAAGGCTGGCAGAGGGTGTGGCCTCTGGGTATCCCCACATCAGAGTACCCAGGAAGTAAACATTGGAAAATGAGAAATCTCCAACGGCGTTTTGGGGAGGTATTTTCTGTGTTAGAGTTTTACTCGCTACAGGGTGTACTTTGAGGGTTTTTGACTCTGCAGACCGTTTACATGCATAAAAACCTTCATAACACACAAGGGGACGGGTAATAACCGGAAAAGCATGACATGGGATCTTTAAGGGGAAAAAATCACTGCTGGTTTTGGAGGTATGAAAATAAAATAAAATCCCATTAGGTAATAGTCCGGAGGAGGCTTTGTTTTTTGTTCTGTAAAGCGTTGATTCAGCTCTAAGTTTTGACTTAAATGTCTACAAACCCATGTGAGCCTCTTGACATTTATTAGGTACGGCATGCCATAAAGTCCACATATTCCCTGAGGTTCTTTTGCTTTGCTCTAAACAAGGTTTAGACTTGTTATGTGGTGCACTGAGGAGAGCTGAGATTTTCTTGCAAGATTCCTGGTGGATTGACATGCTGATAAACACTCAGCATGCAGTACAGCGGGGGTTTATATTTCAAATTACATATCTGCAATACTTGACCATAACAGGTTCATTGCTTTGTGGTTTGATCCTTGCCAGGTTCGCCATTTTGTGAATTAAAGCCTCATTTACTGGGAAACTTTGGAATCAGTCGTTGGAGCATATTGTAAAGTTTATGAAATCCTATCTTTTTGTCAGTGGTCATAACAAATAAATGAATGAATTAGACCAAGATAGTATTTCTTGGCTGGACATTAATGTCTTGAAGCTTTTCCGTAGTTGTGTGACCAGTAGCCTGCTTCCCAGAAGGCAGACTGAGATGGAATATATCCCAGAATCAATTATCTATAAATTGGATTGTATTACAGAGAACAGTAGCTCTGAATACGTTTGGTAGGCACTCAGGAGATCGTCAACAGAGTATAACCAACCAACATGTTAACACGCTTTAGCACAGACAAATGTTGCCTCTGTCATTAATTAAAATTCCAAGCAGCCATTCATTATTCTTTGTCGCTACTACATGTATCTCTATATTCTGCAGGCAGTGCAGCGGGGGGTGCACAAACTATGAATGGATTGGATTTTTCTTGTGTTCTGCCTTATTAATCACTTGACTATCAACTAAGGCTGCACAGCCTGTGCTGAGCATGCTACTCCCATATATCATGCTATTTGTGTCTGTCGTGTTCTGAGCGGTTCATTATTTCCAACATGGACCATTGGCAGACGACAAGGTAGTCACTGACCTCTACCTAATCTTCTTTTGATTGAGGGTAACACATTGCAATGTGGAGACTGCTGGCTAATGTTTAGGTGCACTTAGAGAATATTGATTCAGAGGGTTAGCATACATTGTAAAAATAAAGTCCACTATCTTGATTTGTGTGTTTGTAAATGCTTGACTAAGCATTCACTCACCCATGTCTAATCTACTTTTCTTTGAGGTTAACCTGTTGGGATATTACAAACCACAGGGACCTGTGTGCTGCTCTTAAACTGAACTCAAACGGCTGAAGCTGCTGTGGTATCAGGAGGAGAAAAATCTTTGCAAACTTCAACCATCTCAACCAATAATCTTTTGCTCCCACTGGTTCCCCTGAACAGCACACACTTTGAAAGAAGAACAGCTATTTTTGAGATTATAACCCGGAGTGTGTTTAGCCACTTAACATGGCAGGTTATTGTTTTGAAACATATGTGAGCCAAGCACATAACCTACCACATGTTTGTGAGGGAAACTTCTGGAAACAGGACTCAGAGAGACACGAGGAGAGCTGGAGCTTTGATGGCAAACACTGACGGTTTATTTGGAGCTTCGGCCGGAGAATTCACAAGACATGTCAGTCACGAGCCACGAGTTGACACAGGTTGAGATGCCAAATCAATTCTGAAGAACTCTTCTGCAGCTCGAGGTTTTAACTAGTTAGGAGTGTAATAATCAACATTCTTCATCAGTGAGACTAAACAAATATGGACCCTGAATCTAACTAGAGTTGTCGTCCATAGAGAAGAATGTGCGCCAGGGAACCTATGTTCCTAAAAAGAAGGGCTTCTAGATGTCTCTGAACAGTAAACTATATCATGTCAGCTTGTGCTCGGTCATAAACTGCAACAACAATGTGCCCAAGCTGCCCCTCCTAAGAGAGATAGCAGCAATACCCAAGGCCGTAGAACTATGCCATGGGAAAAGAGACAGTGAAAGGAGAACATTATGAACTGTGTCAAAGGTTGAATACCTAAGCAAATTATTCCCTAACAATGTTATATGATGTTCACAGATTATCCAGCATGGCCTCTGTATCCTTGGTGATGAAGTCTAGACAATATGTAGAGTACATTCTCAGAACTCATCCAGTCCGGGTTGTTGTGAGTTCATGTTCAGAGGCCACCACAAACTCACATTATCCTAGGACATTAGTGTCTGGTCCATAACAATATATTCAAGTATTTTCCAATGTAAAATACCACTCAAAGCATAGGTTATTTTTTACAAGTCTCGAATAATGCCCACATTGGAGTGTATCACTTCAAGAGGACTTAAATTCCAAATTTCTTGGAAAAATGTATTCTATTCAAGGTCAGTCAAAGTTTCAAATCTGTTCATTATCCATTGAGGCAATTTCTAAACACAAACAAGTTTATTCTCTAGTTATGCCTTTGTCAATTGTATTCTTCAGTATGGGTTTACTGAGCATCAATTCAATGTCATTTCACATCTAAACGTTTTCCAAAACCAGAAATGTTAAAAAATGTTATGTGTTTTAGTCAGATTTTTCACTACTTTTTGCTTGTTATGTTATTAAATAGATTTATTTATTTCAGGTATTTAATTCATTGAATCAGTCAAAAGATATATGTATGTATATGTTTTTTCTCCATTAAAGAAGACATATTATGCACATTTACAGGTTCATATTTATATTTCTGCCTCTACTGTGAAGTTTACATGCTTTAATGTTCCAAAAATGTTAATTCATTAATGATGACTGCCTAACTTTTGCTAAAGAACGATGCCTTTGAGGTTTTACTAATGAGTAGCATTCTTACCTGCGACCTATGTATATTTAAGAATGGATTTCCAATATTTATTACTGCAACTGTTTATACATCCAGCCATTCACTGTTGTGCTGCAGTCAGGGATCCGTTGGGTTTTATTTACTCCCGGTATTAACAGGCATTGACATGCCTCCAGCTGAGGTATTTCATCAGAAACTCAGGTGATTAAAAGTGGAGTGGAAGCAGAATTCAGATAGTTGGAATGCCTGAGCCACAAGTTTTCTGGAGCATTGCTTGAGCAGACTTTTATGTGGAGGATAACTGTCATCAAATATTTTTTTCCGCCAATCTTATCTCCCCCAAAACATGATATTTTTGGAGATAGAGCTACTGTATTTTACAGGCTCACGCATCCACCCATAGACTTCTCTGTTCTCCCTCTATACTGCCGCTGATATGTACGGTACCTTTATTTATTCCACCCACACAAACAGACACATGTGCACACAAGCATAGCAACACCAACACACACACACACACACACACACACACACACACACACACACACACACACACACACACACACACACACACACACACACACACACACACCCACACACACACATACACACACACACACACACACAGAGACACACAGAGACACACACACACACACACACACACACACACACACACACACACACACCACACACACACACACACACACCACACACACACACACACCACACACACACACAGAGACACACACACAAACACATCATCCCAACAAGAATACATATATTTGTAAACACCGCCCCCTAACAGAGGCTTCCTCGTCAAGCGTTTCCTGTTGTTTTCTTATTTAGGTTCACAGTGCTCCTTCAAGTAACCTTTCTCATTCTGAGAATCTGCAATGCAGGCTGTCTTCATTTAGGTGTTTGTTGGGTGGGCAGGATGGAGCCTGCATTATTTATGATGAGGCAAACCAGCAGCAAGTGATAGGCACCAAACAGACACGAGAACAGCCCCTTACACCACAGCGAAGCAATCAAACACAGACAGTCCATGCATTTAGGGACGCCTCATGACATCGCTTTTCATTTTAAACATAAAACATTCTCCCCTGCTGAATGCTTCGGAGAGAACAAAGAGGAGAAGCTCAGAATTGGACGTCCTAAGGGAGCATATCTCCCCCGAATGTTGGTGTAAGAGGTGTTTCCGATGATTTGTCAGAAAATAACAGGAGTGCGTAGAAATCATGATAAACATTGAACAAGATGAACAAGGACATTTCTATCTCCAGCCCTCATCTTCGGGGAAGCATTGTTTTCTGTGGAAACAAAACGTCACATCAGCGCTGAAATAGGCTGCCGGCTCCTGAATATAGACGGATCTAATGAATTAATATTACAATGCAAATAGCACCTATCCATTGTCATCAAGCGCTGAGTCCTCTTTGTTTGTCGGGGTTTACATTAAACACAGAATCTGACAGACAGAGACTTACTTGTGATGTTCATGTTATGGAAAATGAATACAGCATGAATGCGAAGTGTTTGGGTGCATAGCAGGCTTTATGGAGAGGACAAGAAGGGGTTGAGAGATGGGTGGATAGGTGGGAAGGGGGTGTTGTGGGATGGAGGTTGGTCTAGAGGCCACAGGGTCCGCAGGCCACGTCTGGCAGGTGCTGGAATCCAGCAAAAGCTCTTAAATATTAAACGCCAACCACCTGCCGTTTTTCCCTCTCCTTCTATTTAATAATAGAGGACAGCCGTTGAGGCTGTGATATTTCTATGTGTGAGAGAATAATGGTTGCATAACAGAGAATAGTACAAAGCATGTTTACAACAAAGCCATCATGCATCTAGCCACCTGTGTCTGTACAGGACGTAGATTCATATCGATGGATAATGAACTTAAATTGCACTTTTACTGAATAAGTCTAGAGACATGGCCACTGCACAGCAATAGGCTCATTTGTATATATTTTACGTAATTAGATAACCATAGGCTTAACATTTGGCAAATAGATAGTTTGTTGATCTTTTCATTCCCTGGATTGACTGCAATCCCCAAAATGGATTTGGGTTTTTCTCTGGAGGCCCTGAGCTGGCCTCATTTCCTGATCAAAAGAGCTCTCCCTGTCTGGTACAGATCTGGGATTAAATGGCTATCTTTGATGACTCACTTAGCAAAATTACAACCCTGTTTCCAAAGATTACCCTCCCGGCTGCTTTCTTTTTTCCACTATTTCTGAGGTTCGGTCAGTCACAACACTTCATTTTAGATGTCTATTTAAAATCAAAGCTTTGATGATGTATTCACTAGATAATCTGACTTTGTTCAATTAGAACGTAACATCTAGAAAGAATTTACAAATTGTGTGTTTCTGCTTTTTTCAATTATGTAAAGTAATATATTTGAATAACAAAATCATATTCATGTTGGTGATATGCATGTATACACAGTTATGAAGACAGATTATACCTGTAAAGCAAAATGTCCCCATGATGGCAGGTTCACAAGGAAGCAAGAGTTAGAATATTTAAGACTGTCATACTCAGAGGTCCGATGGATTTTCTCATTGTTCCCGATTCAAGCTTTCTTGGAGAATAAACTTGTTTACTGCCGCTGCTGTTTAAACCATTTCGATTTTTCCTCATTTAAAATGTTTTACATCATTCCAAAAAAGGTGTCTAAACCTGAGAAACAGAATTAAAATAATTAACTTTGTTAGTTTATATGCTTTCTAGGAGTGAGACCAGAACATCAATAGCTCTCCTGCAGGAAAACACAAGTGAATAAAACTCGACACAGGCCATTTTAATGTTTTGTTCACCAAGATTCCGATTTAACATTCAAGTTATAATGTGATTTTGAGACCTATTGTTGTTTTGGCAAGGATAGTCACCTGTTTCTTACCCAAGCTTCCAATCTGTATGCTAAACTAAGATAATCCCTCTCTTGGCTTCATCTTTGTAGTGCCAGTGGCATCTATACCTTTAACATGTAGCAATGTGCTGGTATGACTGATCAGGGGCTGTGCAAGTGTCTATTCACATTTGTCAAGACATAAGAGTGGTAATCATGTTCACATCTCTCTCTCTCTTTGCAAGTGAAATGACAGGAAAACAAGTGCACTGGGAAAATATTCTGCTGCTTCATCCAAGTGACAAGTGTTATGGTTTGCTATTTTCTCTTTAAATTGTAGAAATTACTTTATTACTTTAAACAGTTCAACAGAGCAGATCCGAAAATTATGATCTGTGCATTGTGTCATTACATTTTTCTTTAAATAAGTTATTTTACGAGTTCCTCATGGATACTTCTCTTCGTCTTACGTTGGAGCTAATGGGAGACTGAAAGTAATAGACCTTAATGCAACTGAAACAGAGCATATCATTTATATGAATGTCAAAGATGTAAGAAAGAACATACCTCTAGCGACAATGAATATATAGAGTGCACTCTCAGGCAGTGTGGGGACAAAGGGGCCGACATATGGAAATCAGTTTCCTTCAGGCTTTATTTCTTCTTATATTGTTGGTAGTCTAGAATTAGTGTCGGGCAACCAGTGGGAATATCATGTTATACAAAGAGTGAGTGCTCACAAGAACTGCAAATGCAGACTTCCACTAGAGATTTTCTTTTTCAATCATGCATTGAATTGTGTCTCTTCACCACCTGGGTCAAGGGTATGTGTTCCTCCAGTGTTTTCTCTATTTCCTCATACTTATCTGTCACAGAAAGTTAAATAATGGATTTTTCACCCTTGTATAATACACACAAACGCATTGTGGGGAATGGCATGCAGGTTAGAGAAGGAGTTGTTGAATTAGATCTCTCTTCAGTTCCTCAATGTCTGCTGCTTAAATGCTTTTAAGCAAGCTCAGTTGTTCCTACATGCTTTCAATATCAACATGCAGTATTTAATTGGACAAATAATACATTTAAACCTTGTGCTGTGCTTGTTTTAGGGGTTGCATTTTTCCCAAAACGATACAATTGACATTAATTAGATATCACATACTGTTGGATATGTACTCTTATCTATTATTTATATACTGTATTTGTTTTTAATATGAGCTTAAACTAACCACATGTAAAGCAAATCACACCAAACATGCCATTCAGGTTTTTTCTTTTCTGCCGGAGGTAATGTTCTTGGCTACAGAATATTGAACAAACCACCCTGACATGCTAACAACATTCTGGATTCACACGCATACACGCTACCCTTTTTCATCAGTACATTATATCTCAATAGAGGAAAAGACAACAACATCCCCTATAATAGACCAGTCAGTCAATTTCTCCTCTTAACTGTGTCCTCCCAGATGTGCACTTAAAGTTAATCCCGATTCGAGGAGCAATTGTAAATGTGTCACACTAGCGTAAAGCCTTTCTTAGGTGGGGGTGATGGTGGTAACAAGGCCCAACAGAGCACTATTAGGGTGCGTTTCAAATGTCGCCCTCGTGTCATTGTGTTCCCTGACAGCTGTGAATGGCAGAGACAGAGAGGTCATAACAGGAGATTTCATCCGCTCGCACACCTCGGCTGACAGATAACTGATACCTGGGCTTTAAAAGAAATGAGAAACGAGCGCAAGTCTAGGGCATCATAATCCCTTTGGAAAGGTTTTCCATCTGTCACAAATGGTGGTGACCGGGCTTGGGTAATTTCCCCACAGGATTTACAGAGAACATAAAAAAAGAGCCATGTACTATTCCCCCCTAACTCAAAGAGCCTGGCGAGTAGACAGAAGCGGCGCAGCCAGGTATGCAGGGATATACTGATCCACTCTTTTCATTTCAGATGAAAAGCCAGGGTGTATGTTTGTGTGGCTTAATAGGCATATGTGGGTCTTCTGAACATGTAGAAACCACTGTATGGGTGTGTTTTCTTCAGACTTGATTGACAGTGATGCAAAACAATACAGTGTTTAAAGCACAAAAGAAAACGACTCTGTTGCTCTTAGTGAAAAGCTGTGTGAGGAAATGTCTGTGTGATCTGGTCTTTAATAAGGAGTGTTCTTTTTACTCCCCCTTTCCAACCCTGTCGTATACATTACATTTAAATACACCTCACCTCAGGTGCAACACCAAATACGTGTGGCTTCTGCCAAAATAGGCTTTCTGATCTTGAAAAAGGTACTGCGGTATTAAACTTGTTTTTATATTCAACCATTGGCAGTACTTGGTTAACATTGTGGAAATATTGCAGTCTAATAGAGAACACATCTGAAGTGCCTTGAGATACGACATGTTTATTAACACTTACCAGCTAGAATTCATCATTGGTTTATCAATAGTGTGGCCATCACATTATCAAATGATGTCTAAACTTTGACTTTTCATGAATGTTTTTAACTTGATATGACGTAAAATCCTATGTTTTCCTATCTCTTGCCCTGTGTATAAATGTCACATTTTATTCACTCAAACGAAATGTTGCTTCTGAACATAATTCAGATTTCAATGTGTGGCTATAGCACCCTCAATAAGCTGTATGATCAGCTCCTCCTCCCTGACAACTTACCACAGACACTCTTCGTCCATGGAAGAGGGAAACATGGTGCTACATGATGATGAGAATCTCTAACCTCATACTTCTGCATCTACAAAACAATCAATTACTATCAAGAAAATATGAGGTGGTAAGTCTAATATTGCACAACAGATTTTAAAAGTAAAATCTGTGAATGTGAAGATGTTATTGTTTCGTAATGTAAACTTGATGCCCGACTTAAGTCATTGCAAATCAGCTCTATCTATTGCAGGACCATGAGAAATCCAGTTTAATGGAGGAATGTCACAACAGCAGTGATCTGCAGCTGCATTCAAATCGCATGTGGGGTCAGGGGTCACTAGGGCTCATTACCCTTGACAAGATGCTGCCTTCTATAATTGGATACTGCATCATAAATGGTGTTGTTTCACAAAGGAGACACAGATCTGGCAAATATTTGCCTGCGGGTGATATTAATGGGCCATTGCTTTTCTCGTGTGTAAAGAGAGCTTCACACAGCTCATAGGCAGCTTTAACTGTGGTTTATGGCCTCTTACATACAAAGACAAACAGCAAAAAACTGTGTGTAGGTCTGTACATTCTCTTTGGCATGATATGTATTTATTAAAATGCTGTGTAAGTCATTTTTCGCAGTTTTAAATAACTTTGTAAGGGCAGATTAAATTGAACATGAAGCTTGTGTTCTGATACTGATTGTGCATGTACATATTATAAGTAATGTTTATAAACGACACTAGTGTCTTTGATATCCTTACTTGGCACCAGGAGCAGGCCTTGTGAGTTCTTTGAGACTTCGTTGTGTTTTGAGGTGTTGTTGTACTTCATACACCTGCATATTCTGCTTCCCACCACCTACTGTTTGGCAGCTGGGAAAGCTGGTGGGTGGCATATGCTGCCGGAGTGTGGTTGATATGGAAGAGACCTGTGTACCGAGCAGAGACCTGTGGGTGTGAGAGGCAGATGCCTGGGCCCACTGTGCTGTGCACTGAATCAAACTTTGTGTGATTTACTGCAGGACTCCACCACCTTCGCTCAGAGGCGAAACTACGTAGGTGGCATATTTCCCTGATGGTTGATGTGTCAGGTATAGTGCTCTCCGGAGAGGGACCTGTGGGTATATAGGACCGGGGCTCTGGTCTTATGATATGGTGCAAGGACACCGGCACTGTCAGCATGCTTTCAGCATGGAAGGAAAGTGCATGTGATGATTATTCTGGTAAACTTTGTGTGACAGTTATGGAGCTGTGTGCTTTAAGCCAAACAATGTGGCCCTCTTGCCCTCTGACAAGCATCTCTTTGGGTCCACAACATGGATGTATTACTGTTAGAGGGACAGGTAATCCCTTACAGCTCAAAAAGCACTACCCCCCTACTGTAGAATGATGAGACAAAACAACTGTGGACAGGACTTATACTTGACCTGCAAACACAGTCAATTATTAGAGACCATGAAAATGTAGCACAGACAGCCGAAGCCAGAAAAAACCCTGATATATGTTGTGAGTCACACAACACAAAGCAAACTTGGAAAGAAATAATGTGAGGTGTGCAGTCCGAAAGCCACTTTCATTCAAATGAATGGGTGCTCTCCTCAGGCCATAATGGTTAAAAGAGTTGGTTATATATACTTGTATTTTAGCTACAAAGAGACAATTATATTATGGAATTTGTGTCTGTTCCCAGAGGAAATATATATAATTAGCAGTATCCAATAATCATACATCATTATATCCATAAGTATATGGTCAATAGATCTAAGAGGTTGCCTGATGATGAATTGGAAAACTTATTTGAAGATGCAACAATAATCTTTTCTTGCAAATGACTGGTTAATATTATTTTTTGCGGCCTTTAACTTTTATTAAAAAAGTTAAATTAAAGGTAGGGTATGTACGTTTGAGAAACCGGCTCGAGATACACTTTTTTGTTATATTCCATGGAATGCTCTTAACATCCCGATAGCAATGAATATCTTAAGTGCTTTGACAAAAAATCCATAAAAAAATGTCATCTGTGGAAGCCGTAGTACTGTAAAAAGCACGACCAATCATTTTAGCCGGCTAAAATAACTGGATGGCCTACCTGCCTGTCCAACCCAGTCTCATGGCATTTTGTGTTCACCAACACGATTTTTAATCTATTGATTCGTGTTCACCAACACGATTTTCCCCTTGTTTTCGTGTTGCACAGCACGATTTTAAAAGCAATGTATTTCTACCTATGATTTCTACTGGTAATGTGTTTCGTGCCTGCAGCACGTCTTTTTCTCCGGTCGGGTCGTGGAAGACTGGAAGCTGTGTGTTTCATAAAAACATGTTCTTACTCAATATCAAGCCACATTTATTGCTTTTATTTTAAATCGTATAATTTCAGACTTTTATTTCCGTCTGTGAGGAAAATAAATGGGGCTCAGAGCCTCAGAATACTGAAATCTGTATTTTTTTAAATCTTTTTTTCCTTCTAATTTGTTATTTACTCACCAATAACACACAATTATCCTTGCTTTTATTTATTGGTTTAATTCCATAATCTCTGGCTTTTTTTGCGTCCGTCAGGAACTGAATTTCAAAATAAAAATAACCGGAAACAGACGTAGGCATTTCGAGTGATTACCCAAGATCCTCAGCTATGGTTTAAGCTCGCTGATTGGATGTTTTAGCCGCAATGCATGCTGAGATTTGGTGTTTATATGATATGAAATCCGGAAAACATTTTAAAAGAATAAAATAATACTTAATCCCGAGTGTTCTTGCTTTTCTCTTTGAAAGTCATCACATAACGGCATTGTAATACACGGTTCGGCTGCATTACATATTACAGATCTGCCGTAGTTCTTTATTTATAGAGCCCTGATGAGAAGACCTTTGGAAAAACTGGAAGAAATGCCGCCAAAACTGAATACTTGACGTGGATCATAAATATATCAACAATTAAACAACATCTTCAATTTCTCTTCACACAATACGTCTCCTTGCAGTATCAACACTAATTTGGCTGACTTTTACATTTGATCTAATTCATAGATAGGTTATATTTACACCATAACGGTGCACAGCTGATAGGACTTGTAGTTTTTAAAGATATTACTGATTTTCTTTGAATATAAGAATGTAAATACTGAGTCTGAAATAGTATAGCAATATGCTGTAAAATGATGTGAAAGCATGAATAAAACTACACATCTTCAGATGTTGTGCATACATAAGTGTCCTAAACTAATAATACAAGTTATTATGGCTGTGTGTACCTTGTGTGCACCGCCTAGTGGTTAAAGCACGTTATTAAATTATTGTTTTTATGTGTTATATTTGATTAAAACAATATTAAGAGTACATACTTTCATAGGGGGAAAGTAGAAGGTCTGTGATAGAAATATAGAATATAAAAAATCAAGAAGATACTATAAGTGATCTCTACAATAAAACAGTTTAGTTCAGGATGTACAAAGATATTAATAGGAGGAGGTGCAAAACAGAAAAACGAATTAACCTTTATTTAAACATTAAATAATACTTTAGATTAAGGTCTTCTTTTAAATAAGAAAAAAACTTTGGGGGTATCTATCTACAGATAAATATTAAGCCTGACAAAGTACTTAACGCCTAATATATTGCTTTCCTGCAATGTTAACTATGTTGAAGCACTTATTTTAACTGATATTATACATATGAATTATACTCTTATGTATGTAGATGTAGATAGTATAAGAAATGTGCAGAATATGACAGTTTAATGGTGGAGGTACACACATATTGATAGATGTCTTGTAATGCGCTGTTGAGGAACCTGTGACCCAAGATTTGAATTAATTGCATACACTGTGGTTGTGTATATGATATGTCAATAAACCTTTGAAAATCTTGAAATCTTGAAAGGGATGTGCAAAATAGCCATAATATACAGTCTTTAATTAACTATTAGTAGAGAATAACGAGTAATGAATATACTTTATTACTCGTTTCCATTCATGTCAATTGCAGATAAATGTTTAGTCTTCTCAGGCACCAACTATCAAATATCTCTCCTGATTGTTGGCACTTGACAATCACCTTACCTGAATTTTACTCAGGTGTAACTAAAGTCTGATTTAAGGGTTGTTTATATTTCACATCATTAATCAGAATCTGCAAAGTAACTCAAATAAGTGTAGTGGAGTAAAAATACCAGGTTAACCTCTGAATTGTAGTGGAGTAGAATTACAAAGTAACAATGAGCTGTCATGTGGGTATTAATGCTGCGCATTATGGACACAAGCGATTTTCACCCATTTATTAATTATATGTTTTACATTTGATAACACCAATGTTTAATACTGGCAACTTCTAATTGTGGGGAAAACGTTCAGTAGAGACGTCCCTCAACATTTTGCGAAACACAATAGCCAGCATGTGTAGTTCTGGGGGGGGCGTTAGATTCCAGTTTTGGAAAAGTCTGGCATGGTTTCGTTCCATTTCAAACAGCTGTTTGACGCTCGGCGTAACCTTGGCACACTGCCACTCCGCCACTCCAACATCCAATCCCAGAGCTTGAAGATGAATCACGGGGACTGTAGTCCTAAACGATAGCTGGGTATTATGGGTAGTGTAGTGTCTTCGGCCATCCTAAACTCCTAGAGGCCTACGTCTGTTTCCGGTTATTTTTATTTTGAAATTCAGTTCCTGACGGACGCCAAAAAAGCCCGAGATTATGGAATTAAACCAATAAATAAAAGCAAGGATAATTGTGTGTTATTGGTGAGTAAATAACAGTGTGTTATTTTGAAAAGAATAACAAATTAGAAGGAAAAAAGGATAAAAAAAAAATACAGATTTCAGTATTCTGAGGCTCTGAGCCCCATTTATTTTCCTCACAGACCGCAACAAAAGTCCGAAATTATACGATTTAAAATAAAAGCAATAATTGTGGCTTGATATTGAGTAAGAACATGTTTTTATGAACCACACAGCTTCCGGTCTTCCACGACCCGACCGGAGAAAAAGACATGCTGCAGGCACGAAACACATTACCAGTAGAAATACATTGCTTTTAAAATTGTGCTGTGCAACACGAAAAAAAGGGGAAAATCGTGTTGGTGAACACGAATCACTAGATTAAAAATCGTGTTGGTGAACACGAAATGCCATGAGACTGGGTTGGCCTGTCAGCCTTCCATCTGTGCACAAACTTATTTCGTGCCGTCATTGGTCATGTGCGCGTTCGTGTCTGTTGGAGGAGGGGCTCTATAAGGAAGTGGCAGATTTTCTCCGGTCGTGTATTTTCAAATTCTAGCGCACTCAAGCTGGTTTCTCAAACTTACATACCCTACCTTTAAGTTTAGGAAACGGTTAGAAAATAGGTTTACTAACCAGTGGTTTAAAGTGGCAGCCTTATGTAACCAATTAAGGTGGGTCTCTGAGTTAGCATTACATCAGGGGAAGATGTAGGCTACAGTTTATTTGCAAAACAGAATGATTATTCTGCATGTGAATGTAAATCAAAACAGAGCCCTAAACACCCTCATCTTTCCTGACAATTCTCCTTTTAGTTCAAACTAATCAGCTCATCAACATTGCCTGAGCAGGTTTATTCAAAATGTAATAACACTGAGTTGTGAAGACAAGGACATTAAATAACTTCATCTGAGTTAAAAATTGCTTTTTGTGTGTTTTCAATGTCTTTTTACCCCATATTGTAATGTCAAGTCAACTGTAGACTAATAGGTGTCAATGTGAGTGTAAGTGTGTGTGTATTTCAGTGTTTTAGCACTTGTGATGAACTGTCTAGGGTGTCTCCATGTTTTCTCCCAAATGTATCCTGGCATATGCTCGGGCCTCTGGACTCTAACAAGGTTATAGATGGGTCTGAAGAAAAGATGTTCGCCATTAATTATTTATTTTGCCTTAAAAAATTACAGATTGTGATATCAAGGTTCTATTCAAATATAAAACAAGTTCCCATTGTTTAAATTGATCAAAGATTATTGTGGTCTTACCTGTTCCCTCTTTCTTCCATCTGCTAAACAGGTAAATATGGCTCAGAATAGTAATGAAAGCAACAGTGCATGGCCTTGAAATTATGCCTGTCTGATGCTCACCCTTGAGACACAGTTGAACAGTTCAGCGATGAACCAGAGCGGAGCGGTGTGAATGAATATGCTCTTTGACTGGGTGAGTGGAAACCGTAACCCCCTCTGCCGGGCTGCCTGACAGCCTCCTGCTGTTCAGCACTTGACTCGTGGCAGCTAACAAAGTTTTTTGTTTTTATTATGGACGGTATGTTTTGGCAGATCACAAGATAAGTTACTCTGAAATGTAATGAGCAAAACTTTTTAAGATGAAGTTGTAAAGACGCTGAAGACCCCTTCAACGCTTTATTATTTCAGACAACTGAACGCTTTTATTAAAGAGTAAAGTACACAACTTTGTCAAAATGTTTTTGGATATCTTTGACATAAATTATTAAACCTATTCACTATAAAAGGAGCATCTGAAAATTGACGGGTGAAAAAAACCTAAGTATACTGGGTCCCTGCGAGTAACAACCAGTATGTGTGCAACTGCCTTTAATAAAAGTAAAAGTGGCAGATGAAAAGTGACTAAAGTTGCAGCTTGAAATCATAATTATTATTTTTTTAAAGTAACTAAAATGTGCTAGCGACTAGCATCTCTCTGCATAAAGAAAATACACTTAACCCCCATGAATTTCCGGTGTGACTTTACCTTGAGTCTCACTTAAAACGCACACATTTGAATGTTTTATAGCAAAGAAAATACAATTATCTCAATATGTGAAGGCACACCATTGACATACACTTGAGATTCACCAAGATTTATCTGAAAAAAATATGCAAGAAACACAGAATAACACCCTTAATATAACACTTCCTCAATATTGTGCTCACATTTATTCACAGTCTACCTAAGTTATAAATACCCTCTGTTGTGAAGTGATGCTTTGGCTGGCACACAGCAGAACCTTTATCACCTTTTCCTGAGATAAACATTAACGAGGATGTTGACTGAGTGTAATAATGCTCTGCACAGTGCGGCCTGTCACAATGAACATAAGCTCAGTGGAGCGAGAGGAGAGTGGACCAGAGGGGGATGTGGAAGGAAGGACTGGGGCTAAGTGTTATGCGGAGAAAGGCGTTGACCTCATGGGAAAGGTACACACCATCTCAGTTCATGAATTGGCTCCAGATGGGAACTGGCAAGTGGCAAAACGTAAGAGAATTGTATCGACAAGCCATGCCTGGGCAGGCCTGGAGAAAGGCCATTAGCCATGTCCGCCTGCTCACCAGGGAATTCTCCTTCAGTCCGAGATTTCACTTCACCTGAGAGTTGATGGGAGCTCTCTCCGGCCAAACACTGAGGCAGAATCCTGATCAGGGTGCTGATGAGAAAAAAACACAACTAAAGTAATAAATACCTCTAATGCAGGGAAATAATGGGATAATGGTATTGTCCCTGTTTTTAATGAGATTATTACAAGGTCTTATTACCCAAATGATTTGCGCCGTCCTTCCGTAACTTTTACTAATTCACACCATCTATTGTTGGTACCTGAAAGTTGGGAGGCTATTATCACTACCGGGCTTGGAAGGAATGCATCATGTACTTTGTGAGGTCCTTTCTGGTTGTCCTCAGAGAAAGCAGACTCAAATCACCAAGGGAAAGGTTATTCAGACTGATGTTCATTTTAGATTTTGGATTACAATTTTATGTTGTTGGCAAAAGCACCAAGGTGTGCATTATTCTGTGCATGCACATCCAGAACAACGATTACCAAATATATGTCTTTCACATAATAAAGCAATAACTGAAAAATGGCACGTTAGAAAACAGAAGAAGCAGATGGAAATGTTTATTTTGACGTCCAGTAGTTTTTGTCTTGTTGTGTAGATGTGTACTCCAGTGTGAAGTCAGTACAAAATGAGATCACTATTTTCTCATCTTTAGAAATAACTTATTGTAAGTTGTTTTCTTCACATGGATACAGTACTAAGTAGAATAACAGATAACGGTAAAGAAGTATTCCAATGTATTTTAAGTAGGAACTGATGGAGAAAGTGTTGAAAATCATCTGACAAACTCCAGTGTGTTATATAACGGAACAAAAAACTATTATATTGAGAAAACACTTGAGTGTCTTTAAGTAAGCACTTTCCTATGTTCAGGGGAATTTTAAATGACTATACCTTCATACCTGCAGGCGTAGTGGTCATTACTTCACTTCACAATAACTGGAGAAGTCATTTATAATATTTGTCAGTCAATACTAAAGCAATACATTACATTACATTACATTGCATTTAGCTGACGCTTTTATCCAAAGCGACTTACAATAAGTACATTCGACCAGGAAGACACAACCTTGAAGAAAACAGAATCATATAAGTATATCAGGTTTCATAGAGACAAACATTTCAAGTGCTACTCAACTGGCTTTAGGTAATCCAGTCCTTTATTAGTATAAAAGTGCTTCGTTAATCGTTCTAACGCTCGAAGTGGAGTCGAAAGAGATGAGTTTTCAGTTTGCGCCGGAAGATGTGCAAGCTATCTGCCGTCCTGATGTCAATGGGGAGCTCATTCCACCATCTTGGAGCCAGGACAGCAAACCCACGTGTTTTCGCCGATGGGAACTTGGGTCCCCCTCGCAGCGAGGGCGCAACGATACAATACATGTTGCAGTCTGTTTCTGATGAAAGTGGCGGCTGGTGGAAAATATTTTTGGTGGGGCTGTTGATATAGTGAGTAAACACATTTTTTGGGAGAAATGACCCCTTAAATTAGGACTTCTGGTGATGTAATGGCGTGTTTCCACTGCAGCACGGAGCTCGCTTTAAGCGTGCAGAGCCGTGCGGGGCCCGTTTTTGGTTGCGTTTCCACTTGGCCTAGTACCGGCTAGCGGGTCCTAATTCACAGTTCTTCTGGCCCCATAAAATCGTGGTTCTAGGGCCAGGAACAACCAGGCTGAGTCGGGCTGAGTATGCTAAACTAGAGAGAGAATCGCTGGCAAGGGGGCTACAACTACAACAAGATGAACATATTTTACCGTGATTTAATTTTAATACACGTTTCAAAATGATGCCGAAGTAACAACATACTGATACCGGTTAGTAAAAACCATGAATTAATGCTTTGACAACTCTGCAGACAGACGGCAGGTGAAAAACCTTTTAAAATGCATGTTTTCTAAATGGAGCTTGGCTAAGCTAACGTTATATATGCTCCGACCGTCCACACTCACAACAACGGCCTATACAGACATAAATAAACCAGCGACTGTATTCACCATGACACAGGCAGTCTGTGGTTTGTACTTGTTTAACTTTTGTCTAGTTTCTGAACAGATATGAAGAGCTGTGAGCTCTGAGTGCTAAGAGCTAACGGCTGTGTTATTATGCTATGTTAGCTTTGCCTAGCATGGCTAGCTTGAAGGTACTTGTCATATGTAACTTCGTGCACTCGTGCTTTTTAAATTTTTCGGACAAATGCTTCATATCGTTTACCCCCGTCACAGTCCACGGGCACATCGTATCTGTCCCCGGCTGTTTGAAGAGCAAGCATGGGAAACAAAAGACAGCATTTGCCTCTTTGCATCAGGTTTGCATCCAGCTAGCCATGCCTTTCTGGTGTACCAGCTACGTGAGAAGCCTCGTTGATACGTTTTGTCTTTTTCACGAGCTTGCTGCGATATATACAAATCGGGTTGGTCCGGTCCAAGGTCTTTAAGCAACAGTTTATCTCCCAAACTTCTCCTTTCGAAAGGATTGGAGAGTAGCTCTTGCACGGAATTGGGTGCGGACCGAGGTCCGGCGACTCCACCTGCACACGAAGCCATTCTCATCCAATTACTGCGTCACCTTGGTCACTCACGAGTCTAAAAAACAACTCACATCAACGCATGTAAGCAACGTGGGCGCCAACGTGAGCGCCCTCGTGACCAAAATATTTGACGGCGCTGATTGGCTGAAATTATGTTTCGGCGGCACAGTTTACTATTGAGACTTTTGCAACGTGCTGGTTGCTGCTGTTTGGCTCGGGGGCTCCGCCCGGTAATGATAAACTAATGCCACGGGCAAGGCCCCCTTACGAAAATGAACTTTACTATAAGAGTTGTATAGTATCCTATAGTAAGTTTGTAGAGTTCTATAGTATTTTTCACCAGCTATCGTATTGCTATAGTCTTTTCTGTAGTGCCATTTTACTAGCTATAGTAGCCCTATAATATTTCAATAGTAATACTATGTATCTAGATCTTTGTAGTATTCCTATATTATTTTAAATATTATAACTATAGTATAATATATAGTGTTTCTGATGTTGTTTTTTGAACAGACTATAGACCACTCCTATAGTAATATGATATTGTCATAATGAATGCATATTATTACCATAGTGTTTGTAAAAGTATTACACTCCTAGAATTAATGTCTTTTTTTTTTAACACACTGCTGTGTCAAAGGCAATTCAACACATTCAGTGTCATTTCTGAACTATTTTACACACATGTGTGTACGTAGAAAAAATAAAAATGCACATAGTCAACACATTAGTTTTGACTAACACTGGGCTAACATTGGGCACTGTCCTGCCCAATCACGGTTGAGTTATTTCAAATGTATCATTTTTCAACTGTCCATCACATGTCCCAACTGCCATTTCACCTCTGGCTGCTGTGGAGGATGGATGTCAGCGGAGGAGAGTCTAACTCTAGGTAAGTTACAGAAACAAAACGTGTTTAACAAAGTGAGCAGATATATTGTCATAATGTGAGCAAGCTAGGGGTCTAAATACATATTTTTAAACTTAAATATAAATATTTTGCCAATGTTGAACAGCTAACTATTGTTTGAGTTTAGCTGCCTGGATGACAATTATTTTTCCTTTAAGCCGTTCTTCTTTTTTATTATATTTATTTTATCTTTACATTACATTGCATTTAGCTGACGCTTTTATCCAAAGCGACTTACAATAAGTGCGTTCGTCCAACAAAATACAACTTGAAGAAAATAGAATCATATAAGTACATCAGGTTTCATAGAGCAAAAACATTTCAAGTGCTACTCAACTGGCTTTAGAAAAGCCAGTCCTTTATTAGTATAAAAGTGCTTCGTTAATAGTTCTATCGCTCGAAGTGGAGTCGAAAGAGATGAGTTTTCAGTTTGCGCCGGAAGATGTGCAAGCTATCTGCCGTCCTGATGTCAATGGGGAGCTCATTCCACCATCCTGGAGCCAGGACAGCAAACCCACGTGTTTTCGCCGTTGGGAACTTGGGTCCCCCTCGCAGCGAGGGCGCAGCGAGTCGTTTGGCTGATGCAGAGCGTAGTGCACGCGCTGGGGTGTACGGTTTAACCATGTCCTGGATGTACGAAGGGCCAGATCCATTCGCAGCATGGTAAGCAAGTACCAGTGTCTTGAAGTGGATTCTAGCAGTTACCGGAAGCCAGTGAAGGGAGCGGAGGAGCGGAGTAGGTGTGGGAAAATTTAGGAAGGTTGAAGACCAGACGAGCCGCTGCATTCTGGATGAGCTGCAGAGGTCGGATGGCACATGCAGGTAGACCAGCCAGGAGGGAGTTGCAGTAGTCTAGGCGTGAGATGACGAGAGCCTGGACCAGAACCTGAGTCGCTTTCTGTGTCAGCTGGGGACGTATCTTCCTGATGTTGTAAAGCGTGTATCTGCAGCAACGGGTTGTAGCAGCGATGTTTGCAGTGAAGGACAGGTTGTTATCTAGGGTCACACCCAGATTCCTTGCAGTCTGAGTCGGGGAAACAAATGAGGTGCCGATGTTGAGTGTTAGGTCAAGAGTGGGACAATCTTTTCCCGGAAGGAAGAGCAGCTCAGTCTTGTCAAGGTTGAGTTTGAGGTGATGAGCAGACATCCACTGAGAGATGTCAGCTAGACAAGCAGAGATGCGTGTGACGACCTGGGTCTCTGAGCGGGGAAAGGACAGAATTAATTGGGTGTCATCAGCGTAGCAGTGGTAAGAAAAACCATGCGGGCTAATGACTGATCCGAGCGAGTTTGTGTACATCTTAACTTAATGTAGCTTACACTCTTTTCTGTGACCATCATTCTTCAATCGGCATTAGGCTATATTGCAGTGGTGAGCCGCCAGGGCCCTCTAGGCCCTCTGTGAGGGCCTAAGATATTCTAAAAAATAATATTTGAAAACATTAAAAAAAAAATCTTTTTTAAAAAAAAAATTATTTTTTATATTTTGTTGTTGTTACATTTTTCATTAATTTTACCAACATAACTTGATTTAATTGTATTTAAAATAACATTTCCAAAGAAATAAATCCTTCGAATCTGCCTGTTCAGTTTCTGTTGGAATGTGAAGGGTTAAATGCCGTCTCTGCGAGTTACTGTGAAGACGGGAGAGCTTGTTGGTCCCTCTCTACATTCACAGAGGGCCAGCTATAGTAACTCAACGAGAGAGTAATGTCAAATGACAGTACAATTGACCAATCATATCTTCCCTCTAAATGGGCGGACTTTATGACAGGTTCCGCCCGCTGTGAGGTCTATGCATGGATGTATGTATGTAGTATGTAGGATGTATAATGGTCTATGCCAGAGCCATATAATAGAAGAGTTACGACAACGGAAGTCCAAAAACGGTTATCGTCACGTGGTTCATGTAGAAGAGGATCGTTCCCCGGAAGTTCATGGCGGGCAATGTGAATGCATTGATAACAGGAGATAGAACTACGATTTTTGGTAATTATTAGTGAATAAAGGTTTTGATTTGCAATATGTATACAACGAATCGATATGTGTATGTATTTACATCAATATGTTTTAAAAAATAAAATAGAATTTGCTAATATTAAGTGATAATATTAGGATTAGTGTGAACAACTAGTTTACATGTTAGGCTAACAGTGCCTTGGTTAAAGAGCCTGTTGCTGTTTATTTATAGCTTTGAATTCTTTAAAACCAATAGTATCTTCTTAAACCTGTATGGTAGTCAGGAGCATCACTTTCTAATGTTTATTGATATATTTAGAGAGAGGGGATCTAAAGTAATGCTTTAAAATTCAGATTAGATTAATGTCTACCATTTTTTTTAATTCATGGTAGTTTCAGTAATCCCATGGTAATTGAGGACACAAGTTATCTAAATGACTAATGTCATCTTTATGGCTTTCAGAAAAGACAGGAGACCGACAGGTGACTATCAAAGGACTAGCAGCAGCAGCATGATGATGTTAAATGTGTTGTTTTAGGAACATCCATTGCAAATACATGGAATTCAATAAACATTGAATAGCATATCATGCAGTTTGTCTGTGCCTTTTCCTCCGTGTTGTCCTGGTGTGCTGTGCTGCCTCCTAGTCGCCACCATGGTTTGCTGTGCTGCCTGGGGATGCTCCAATCGCTCAGAGAAAGGAGTATGAATGTACAGCTTCCCCACTGACATAGAGCGGAGGAAGCAGGAGCAATTTCACGACCAACAGCAAAAAAATATGTGATTTATATACAAACACTGCATTTGCACTTTTTCACAAAACGAAAACCACACCATTGGGAAAGCTTAATGTTTTGTTTAATACAAAAAACAGGGAAAGGCTTGAAAAACACTGAGAGTTGAGACTCAGGGTGCAGGGTGAGGGTCTCAGTGCAGGTATTCAGGCTCCATTGAATCCCCCTCTGGTTCTTGTGCTGAAAGAGGGATAAACAGACAGGAGAAAGGGTTATACACACCTATATAGAACACCTATTGGATGGGAAATTGCCTTGGGGAGATAAGGTGTGGTCTTTGTTCCCAACTGAAGTTATGGAACTTTATTATTTGTGAGTTTAACAAAGTATGACAAATGGCATCAGTAACATATGTGATATGAATTTCTATAAAGTTGTCTCACATTCTTGGTCATATTGTATATACAGTATGTAATGAGTATAACATGTCCAGTAAGTATAAAGTGTTTCCTAATACTGTGTATTCAACCACTATGGAATATGTATGTGGGCAGACAAAACTTGTCTTGAGTTGTTCTGTGTGTGAAGTAACCTCAAGTCACTCCGCAGGCACATTTTGATGCAGACCAGTTTGTCAAGACAAAAAAGGGCAAGACTAGGCTGAGAGCAGAGGCTATACCCACCATCTTCGTGCATCGCCCTGTGGTCAAAAAGAGAAGGGCCCCTGCACCACGATTCACCCCGGGACCTGTATCTACAAAGCCCATAGCTCATGATCACAGCGATAGTGTGAAAGGTGACACAGGTATAATAAGTATGAACTCTTAGTAACAAAAGTAATATTTCTTATTTTTAAGTGGTATAATATTTTAAATGTTTGAATATTTACAGTGCCATGTCTTCTACTTACATTAGTCTCAAAGATTGAGGGAAGAAGGGAAGGGATCACTGCCCTCCACCTGCCAGAGGAGTGCAAACAACAAAAACAAGCAAGGTGTCCCGTCATGTACCTGGAAGTTTGGGTTGGCAAAATGGAGTAAGAGAGGGACTTGAAAAACCTTGGTGGCTGTCTACTCATGTTGTTACAGTTGTCTTGGTTACAGCTCTCAAGTTTTTTTTTGTGCCATTTCCACATCTTTAGAAAATATGAAAAAATTGAAGTGAAATCAACCTCATCTCTGGAGAACAAACTTCGATTTCTCTGTCTTGTGAGTTTGCAGTCTTGCAGTTTTGCTCCTCCACCTGTAACATCACTGCCCCTCCACCTGCCATACAGTAGGTTACTAACAAGATTACTTATATAATACAGTGATAGAATACATGTTTAGTATGCTTACTTATATAAAACAGTAGTATTAAACTTACCTTGTGTTTTCACACTCACTCAAGTCCCTCTCCCTTTGCCATCAATCCAAAATCAGCTGAGCTGCAACATTATACAGGCAGGTAATAATCAACATAATCACAAGGACACAATATGGCTCTGCTAAAAACACTCACTCTTACACGCACCAAAGTTATATTTATCTAATATTTAACTCCCTCCACCCCCGCATACAATCCCGTTTAGAAGCCCCTCTTCTCTAATTCAACAACGTTGGACCAAATGACATTAAGAGAATGGAATTTACAATTAAAAGGTTGTTCAACGTCTGTTGCTAACTTGCTTCGGTATCCTAGCTTGATCTGTTATCTGTAAACGTTCCCTACATCTACTAATTTAGGGATAATCCACTGACATCCTTTAATACACATGTTAATTTGAATCAGATGTACTGATAATATCCGCAATATAAATCTTTAAACTTCTTCTTACCTTTAAAAGTCCGTCACGAACGGTTATTATGCTGCAACTCTACCGCTCTGCTAGCCTTGGCGCTAACTTCCGGGGAACGAATGAGAGGCTCCACGATCCGCCATTGCTGTAAAAAAGTGGTCCATTGGAGTGAACGGAGATGTCATAACTCTTCTATTATACGGCTCTGGTCTATGCAAGTGGTGCAGTGACGCGTCCTAAAACCCGGAACTAAGCTTCGCTCGGATTCCCTCGACAGAAAGCAACGGGATTTCTCCATAGGATTTTGGAAAATAGCTCGAAATAAGGTCTGTGGAAAACGAACCTGTTAGATAAATGCACGTTGTGTTCAGCCGGATAATATCCACATGTCTATCCTACTTTTATTATTTTTGAATCATAAATCTAAACGATAGATTTATGATCGATAGATTTATGATTAGCATAAGTTCGTTCATGATGGCTCACTTCAGTGAGAGTGAGGACATCGTTGCGAAATTATTAACCGAGTCATTTTCAAGATTGAGTTACAATGATAAACTGGAGTGGCAAAGGATCAGCTGCATGACCCGCCATCAAGTGCTTCATCCAAAAGGACAGGAGGATGGACTTTGTGTTTCAGTGATTTGATCATCAAAGGTAGGCCTAAGTCATTTTCAATGCGGGCCGCCGTGCCAACTTAATTCATTTGTAATTGCTACTTGGCTGTGGGTGCCCTGTCATGATATGTGTTTATATAAATCATGTTGTTTTGTGTGGTAGAGGCTCGCTGTCATTGATGCGTTTTGCACCCCGGACCACTGTTTTGATATTCCGCTGAAGTCTACGTTGAGACGTAATATCTCTTCTTTTTTTTCCGAGGGAAGGGGGGGTCAGAGGGCCTAGGTATAAAAGTCACGGCTCGCCACTGCTATATTGATAGCATTAGCAGCTATATGTTTAATGCTATCTAGCTACTTTGGCTAGGTTTCATTGTTTGGCCAGATGTGGCGGGAAAGTGCGAGTGAGAAGACAGAGGCTGCGTTGATATACAGTCTCTTACAGTGCAAATACGTAACTTACTCGCACTAAAGTTATTAGTAGTACGTGTACACTACAGTTTACCTATTTCTGACTAAAACATCAGCCACTACTCTATACTTGCAAATATTATATTGTGTAGAAGGGAGAGTTCATATCTGCCTCTTGCCACTAAGGCAGTGGTTCTCAAACTTTTTCTGTCAGGCCCCCCCTTTGGAGAAAAAAAAAAGTCGGGCCCCCCCAACACAAATAGTCAGGCTCAGTGGCGGCGCCAAAGATTTATTTTGGGGGTACTGTGGGGTAGCTTGACGTTTCATAGAGGGTGCTCAAACATTTAGGGTTTCCCATTAATGTACCGGGCGCTACAGTGGAATGTTCTACTGCAACACTCCCCACGCATACACACAGTGTACCCGCAACTGTTACAATGAAGGCTCAATAATCAGCTCACGGCATATAGGTGTAAGCAGGGGTAAAGTGCTATTTTTATAGGTGGTGTGTGGACCTCACATAGGGGGGTCCGGGGGCAAGCTCCTCCGGGAAGATTTATTTTTAAATATTGAAGTTAAAAGCATCAATCTGGTGCACTTTGAGAGCAAAATGAAGAGATCTACAGTATGGATACATCTCTCAACACAGAACTGTAAACAGATTTACTATTTCTTTATGGATATTTTACAAATCACTCCCCTTTTAAAAGTTATACATTTTTTAATGTCATATAGTATTTCATAATTGTTTTTAATTTATTTATATTAATGGTGACCAAAACGTTTGAGACCCACTGAGATAACACTGAGAGAGTCCTTTAGCTCACTGAGTCTCTCAGTCTGACAGGAGAGGACTCTCCTCCACTTTGTTGTTGAAAAAACTCCTTATATCCGTTAGCGTAGCTCGCTAGCACCAGAAGCTAACAACAACGATCTCCGGTACCGGTGCGCTCTCTCTCTCTCTCGCTCGCGCACATACACAAAATGGCTCGTTCCACACACACACAGAGCCGAGCTTGAATGAAACACAGACACCCAGACGTAATTGTACTGTACCATATTATTTTCGAATCAATAATTTTTCAAAATATGATTTTCTTTTTTTTTTTAAATTGAAAATCTTTTTTAAAAAAAAAATTTAATAACCATTTTTTCTCCTGGTCTCTCGCGCCCCCCCTGTCATGCCTCTGCGCCCCCCTGGGGGGGCGCGCCCCCCACTTTGAGAACCACTGCACTAAGGCAACTTGTGTATGTGAGATGCAGCGTCACGCACGGCACGTTAGGCCTTCCCTTCCGATTATTTGATTGGTCGGAAGGGAAGCTTTCCTTCCGACCAATCAAATCGTTGGGAGGGAAGGCCGGCGGGCTTTCCTTGATATGTCCCTGACACAGCGGACTGCGGGTGTAGTATATAGAGTGAGTGTAGCGTGCAATACTGTGTTTCACCACACATTAATTTAGAGGGGCGCTGTTTCAGTCTTTGTAAAATACTCACTGACAACAGCGGAGAGATGTTTTTTAATACAAATAAAAAATATGAAGAAATACTCAGCCTCCAGGAGAAAACGCCACTGGAGGCTGAGCAGAATATCCCCTGTGCTTCTCTTGAAGTTGTCTTTATGGGTGAAGTTAATTAACTTAAAATTACCATACTGCTTATAATTTATACAAGGTGTGTATTAATGGGTTTAACTAGAACATGATAGATGATGGCATTTAATTTAATCTGGCATAATATGATTAGTCAACATCAGGATGAATTTGTCTTTTTCTTATAATTACAGGAAGCGGGAATGAGCTGCAGGAATCTGTTAAAGTCCTAGCAAAAAGGAAATTAAAAGAAGAATCTACAGTGTCCAAAGCACAAACCATCTCCTGGAAGTAACAGGTGAATTTGGATTTGTCCTGGATAGGATTTTAAAATACAACACAGACTTCAAAGAGTTTATAGATGTTGATAGAAGTGAGAACATCAGTAACTTTGACAGATTCCAAGTGCACTTTTCTGAAGCACCGGATCTTCAGCCTGTCCTAAGAGAAGTCTGTCAAACTCAGGTATACATGTATCATGCTTGTTAAATTGTGTTTCAAAAAATCACACAGGCCAGAACTTTACTTTGTGCTGTGCTTGCTCTTATTTTTTAGTTTTTTTTAGTTTTGTTCAGCCAAGAACCAGTTCTTCTGAATGGTTTAACTGATCTACTTAAGAAGAAAATTCCAGAAGTATTTGATGAACTGCAAACTAATGCCATTCTTACCGAGAAGACCAGCCTCAAACTTGTCAAAGTTTGCTTCTCTGACTTGGTGGAGAGGCATGGGTTGTAAGTATATGAATGTGAAATGTGTTTATATATAGGGGTTGGGACACTTTTTCCCTTAATTTCATTGCCCAACCATTTCTGTTTCGGGCCTGAAATTGTTCTTGTAATTTTTTTACATTTAAGTTATTCGTATTCATATTCTGTGAACAATGTATTTTATTTTGTTAATAAAGTCCCTATCTTTCAAATTGAAACTGCTCTGCTTGCTAACTTGTATTTGTTGATACCATACTTACTATAGGGATGAATACATAATTATTAAAGCTAATTAACTATAGATTCACTATAAGATCACCATAGCCAACTCTATAGTATTACTATAGAAATGTTCTGTAGTGTCTACCAAAAAACCATAGAAATAATATAAGCACTATAGTGATACTACATAAAACTCAATAGTATAGTAATTTCCAGTGGCCGAAAAACCATAGAAATACTACAGGAAACACTATAGTATAACTGTAACTTCACTATAAGATCACCATAGCCAACTCTATAGTATTACTAAAGTAATTCTCTATAGTGTGTCCCAAAACACCATAGAAATACTATAGCAGTTTTTTGTGGTATTTCTATAGTAATTCTCAATAGTAATACTATAGTGTTTTTTCGTAAGGGCCAGGCAGGAAACATGTGACTTATCAGTAACTTTAGACATTGTAACACAATTTTAAACGAGATTTTATTGTAGATTATACATTTTACTGATACCAATTGTATGATATTTACCTTGTTAATTAAAAATATAATATAAAATATATATATTTTTAAAATATGTTTTTTTTAAATATGTTTTTTTTTATTTAATATTTTTTTTAATATATTTGTTTGTATGTGGGAAGAGGTGGGGCGGCGCCCCTATGGGCCGGCCACTGTGAAAGGATATGTGTGATATGTTATACCTGAAACAAAGATTACGCTGTCTTGCATCAGTTCATACAGAATTTACTGTTGAAAGATGCTTGACCTTTTCCAAACCCCTTATATGTTTCCTTTATGTATTGCAAGTCCACACCTATAATTAGAGCATGAAAATAAGACCTGACATCTTTGAGAGTTAACAAATATGTTACAGGCCATTGCCGTTTTGTAAAGTGAGCATCCAACTGTGGCCCCTACTTTTTAACAGTGGTGACAGATTGTGATGTGGAGCCCGCTTAGCAATGCTGAGAGAGGCGTCTATTCTGATCATCTCTACTCGGAGCGGGATATTTGGAGTGAACACTGTCAGAACCCTCTGCAGTCCTCATCTCAGCTGAAGACAACTCATGCCACAGCACATCAGTCACAGACAGGCATCAATACCTCTGACGCCACAAGAGAAATAAATGGTGTGAGGGTGTGATATACAAAAAATAACTTTACATGTGACATTTAACGCAGAGCAAAAACATCTGGGTTGACAGGCTTAAATCTATTTTTAATAAGCCCCACCATGCTAAAAGTTGTGAATTGAATAGCAGCAAGTTGGGTATAAAACATTTCTTAGGAGAACTTAAAGGTGGGGTAGGTAATTTTGGAGAAACCAGCTCGAGTGCGCTAGAATTTGAAAATACACAACCGGAAAAAATCTGCCACTTCCTCACAGAGCCCCTCCTCCAACACACACAAACGCGCACATGACCAATGAGGGCACAAGATAAGTTTGTGCACAGATGGAAGGCTGACAGGCAGGTAGGCCATCCAGTTATTTTAGCCGGGCCGGCTCAGATGATTGGTCGTGCTTTTTACAGCTCCACGGCTTCCACAGATGACATTTTTTTATGGATTTTTTGTCAAAGCACTTTAGATATTCATTGCTATCGGGATGTTAAGAGCATTCCATGGAATATAACAAAAAGTGTATCTCGAGCCAGTTTCTCAAACTTACCTACCCCGCCTTTAAGATAAGATTTGTTCACATGACCACAGAGCCACATTTCTTAGAAAGGTTCAAATAATTGATTAATTAGAAACAATAAGATCTGAACTGCACTTCCAGCACATTTCTCTATCTTGATAAGTCCATATATGTTTGCCAGCATTTCTAGGCATGTGTGTTTGTCTCTCACCCCTACAGTATGTGTTGTCTGCTGCCTGTGTGTATGCATGTGTTCACTGTCTGACTCTATAAGCCAGGGTAGTCGAGGGAGTTGTCAGAAGGTGGTTGCCCTGGTTTCCTTCGTAAGAAAGATGAGTATCTCCTGCACAATCCCAGAGGCTGTGCAGGAAATACAACTTGCTTGATTGTAGCTAAAAAACATAATCATCGGGGGAAAAAAAGCTTCCAATCCAGTTGAATCCACCATCAAATCCTAAATAAATAGATTGTGAAACTAATTAATCCTTATGTGTTTCTGTTACCTACCTCTCCATATGTGACTTATCAGGTCACATCTCACAGGAAGCATCCTTTGGGAGGGGAGGAATAAAAGTCTTCCACTCTTTCAGAAGAGCATTTTGGAGGAGGTTTGTTTGGTGAACTCTTTCCGCCAGCTGATGGATTTTGCATAGCCTGAGCGCAGCCTCCTTGGGCTCTGCTAAATGAATTAGGGAGGCCTGAGTAGCTACATTTGTAGCTTTATGCACTAGATGCACATTATCCTGAGCCGTTGAAAGCCTAAAGACCTGCTGGGCCTCCTAGCGATGACCGTCCGCCTGCCATCAAGAGCCCGCAGAGAGGTCGAAGAGAAAGAGAGACAGGATAGAGCGAGCGTTCAGCAGAGAGTGGCTGTTGACAGCAAAATCAATTAATTGAATGAGTGGACAACTCTCATGCGGATTGAGTTGCTCTGCTGTGATCAAACAAAGTGCACATTATGTTTTTAAAAGGAGTAAAAACTGAGTTAAGCACCTGGAGGCCCGGCAATGATGAGGACTGCATTCACTTCTTCACATGTTTTATAGCTGTGGGAGCTCCCTGTGCTTCGCTGCAGCTCAGACAGACGCAGAGGAGCCAGAAGACGCCTTTGCTTTTCCTCCCAGGAGACTCGCATCCTGCATCAATATTTAAGTTTGTTTATGTTTAGCTGTTCCACTTCATTGACCAGGCTCGGGCTACTTTTATATTTTCTGTACTTATCGTTGTTGTCATTATGCAGCAGCTCTTTCCAGTTAGATGTGTGTGTTGTTCTGTGCAGACCTCTGAAGTATAGAGTCAAGGTCTTCTTTTCATCTACACTGAATCCATAAGTACCATCAGTCTCTCTTTTACCTTGAATTTCTGTTTCTTTCCTCATGCACGTTTAGCATGGCTGAAGCTATTATCAGCAGCATTATAAACTCTGTCAAGCAATATATTCCCTAATAACATCCAGTTTAATGCTCACTTAGCTGCAAACTACTCAATGATTTGTGACAACCCCCACAAGAACCTCGCTGGTTTGCTGCCAGGTTTATCTGCGATGGAGATGGGGCAAGATAACCAGATCACAGCTGCACTACATCAGTCTCTGCTGGTGTCAATGGGATTACCTGTCCTCTGCAGCCCAAACCGTACAGAGGGGGGGGAAGGAGCAAAGAAGCTGGGGAAATAGGTCAAGCACACTGATAAGGGCAGGTGTTCTTTTGAAGATGTCTTTACAGTCTCCGGGGAACCAAGTACAGCAAAAACATTTCTACCTCAATAAAAAAAGAGAAAGCTACTGGTAAAAAACGACTGATAGTACTGCACGTCTGAGCCTTGTAATTAATGACGTTAAGAAAACGAGCCCAGACTCAGAAGTCCAGGATAAATATGAGTAATCTTTACATTTATGTTGTCCCCTTAGAGATGCTGCAGGAATTACAGACCTTTACGAGTAGACCAACCTTAAAAGTCTTATCTGGATCCAGAGACTGCAAAGTGAGGATAACGATCTGGCAACAAAAAAGAAAGGTGGGTGCTGAAACTGATACTGCAAGACTGAGGAAACAGCAGGGCAGCTTCTGTCAACACTTATAAACCGACTTGGATAGAAAATGCAATATATTTTAGTGCTGGGAGTTTCAAGTGTTATTATGCCCTTTACTTTTCTTTGGTTTTCCATCAGAAAACATTGTGGATAGTACCTCGACTTTGTTAATGTCACCTCCAATCAAGCTAAGACAGTACTAGAAGGTGCTCTTAATTGCAGATCAATGATATTTGATCAGATATTGGTCAAAGAGAATCGTCACTAGCGCATGAGGGGACGTCATAGTCGACTGGATCCATCTTTTTCTGTTAAAATGTGTTCACATTTCTGTCATTTGGATGTTTGGATTTATTGTAATTTTATTATCTTTTTTTTAATGCTGTCAAAATTATCGCGTTAACGGCGGTAATTAATTTTTTGAATTAATTGCGTTAAAATATTTAACGCATTTAACGCATGTGCAGAATGGCCCGCCCCATACATCCCACCAGTGGCAGCGCCAGGGTATGGCTGGGGTAGGCTACACCCATACCAAGAAATGGCTTAGCCCCACCATGAAAAATGATGTTAAAGTAAGCAAAATAAAGTCTGCCAACTCGCGCGGAGTAAATTGCACAGACAGCAGTTAGTAAGATTGATTTCAGTAGCCACTTGTCTGGAAATACCGAAGACCAGAAACGGTTTTGAAAACTTTTGTCACATAGTGATTGTCTTCTCAATCTTTGATAATGTCTTCTGGCCAATCAGAATCAAGATAACGGCGTGGTGTTGTTGCAGGAAGTCCCGACGGAGAATACTTTTGCTATAGTACAGGGGTGCACATTACTGGTACGCAGGTTATGTGCGTAATCTGAAATGCGTACCGTCACTTGTGTCACAAAGCGCATTTGCGTACCGACGTAGGCCTACTTGTGAAGCTTTTCCAGAAGGCGGTAAAATCACCGGACGACAGAGTCGGTCTCCGTGTGCACAGACAGGGCTGCTGTTAACGTCGGTCTGTACAACGGAATTGTGCCAAAACTACGCCAACCGGCTGCGGAGGGAGACTCCCCCCCTTCACTGGGGAACTGCGCTAAAACAGCTGATCACAAGGTCACGCTCTGTGGTCACGAAGTACTCCACTAGCCCCCCCCCCCTGTCGACTTTCCTGAAGTACTCCCCCATTGATAGAAATCAACACGTAATAAATTAAGATGATTGATAGGTGTGTGGGCTGTCTTTCATTTTGACACGCAGACAAATGTTATAATTATAATAAACATACATATCATGTATGTTAAATGGATATATCCGCCTTCTTTCATTTATCTTTCCATTCCCACAACAATATACATAAAGAAATGGCATATTTTGGACATAGTTCGAATGGTGATTAATCATGATAAATACATTTTTAAGCTGTGATTAATCTGATTAAAAATTGTAATCGTTTGACAGCCCTACTTTTTTTATTCCTGTTACGTTCCCTTCTAAATCTAGGGGGTACAAAGGGAAGTAACCAAGCACGACGAAAAGGAGAGAAAACCGATCTCTGAGTAATGAACAAGTCGTTTAATGAACACAACAGGAACACGGGCTCACCAGCCAACTTGCACAGAATAATACAGCATCAATATATATCACGGAGCTCCCCTCCTATCAATCGGCAAGACACAGGTCTGCACACATGCAGCCAGAGGAGGAAAAAAGGAGACCCCACTGCAGTCTTCCTCCGGTCCTATATGGAGGCCCTGATTTGCAATTAGGAGCACCTGGGGAGAGGCTGCACCTGGGGACAATCAGGCTGCACCTGGGGAGTCAGAGGGAGAGAGAGAAAAACACACACACATGACCACACAAACACTACGGCACGTAACACTTCCCCCCCATAAAACCAAACAAGTGTTTGGTCACAGTTACCAACAACACTCATTACGTAGTTCACAAGCATACTATTGAATGCTTGGAAGCTGCCACCTGCTGCTTCCAAGCCACACACTCCGCCACTAAATGACCAGGGTCAAGACAATAGAAACACAATCTCTTAGTGTCGGGACCTGGGAGAGAAACAGAATGAGCACGTGTGACACGTCTGTTACGAGCCCTACAGTGAGGATAACTGCCCTGAGGATATACTTTACCCCCGGCTATATCATTACCCATTATGACATCCACACCGTCGACAGGAAATTTGGGGAGCACAGCAACTGGAAAGAAACCAGTAGCCAGTTCAGACTGGACATGGACATTATGAAGATGTGCGGGCACAGAACCCATTTCAATACCTCTCACCACCATATTCGCATCACAGGCAGACTCAGCACTCAGGGCCAGGGCACCGGCAAGGATGAATGACTGTGAGCCACCACTGTCTCGCAACACCGTGACCTGCCGCTGGTCCTCCACCTTTCCTGACAGAGAGACAAAGGCAGTAGAGATGAACGGTTTCAAACACTCATCTGGCCCTTTGTTAACAGTGGCCCGTCCACTAGGACACACTGCTGTAACCAAACCCACCCCTTCTGGGCGCTTGCCATCCACTGTCTGCTTTCTCTTCCAAGCTGCACAGTCTGCTATCATATGACCTGGGTCAAGACAAAAATGACAAGCTCTGTTTATCCTGGGACCTAACAATGGAACACTGGCACAGGGAACGTAATTGTCAGGAGCTCTACGATAAGTGTCCCGCTGAGGAGGATCACGCTGAAAAAAAACGCTCTTGTGTATCAGCGCAAACTCGTCTGCCAGAGTGGCAGCCTGCTGAAGGGTAGTCACTTTCTGCTCAGTCAAATAGACTACCGTACGCTCCGGTACACAGTTTTTAAACTCCTCTAACATCATCAGCTCACACACTGAAGCAATGTCATCCGCTTTACAACGCTCTACACCACCTGTCAAAGAGGACTTTCTTCTCCCTCGCGAAGTCCACGTACGTTGGCCAGAATTTTTCTTCAGGCCGCGAAAACGCTGCCTGTAGGCCTCAGGCACAATCTCATATGCCCTGAGAATAGCACCTTTAACCTTCTCATACACCAAACTGTCCTCGACTGAAAGAGAAGAGCAAGCCTCTTGAGCCTTGCCGACTAGCTTGCACTGTAAAAGAGTAGCCCACACATTTTCTGGCCAGTGCAGAGCAGCAGCAATGCGCTCAAATGCACCAAAATAGACTTCCACCTCTGATTCACGAAACACAGGGACCAAAGAAATATGCCTGCTCACGTCAAAGGAGGCAGCAGGACCAGAAGGTGTAATTGCAGAATAACCCACCACAGCTGCTTGGAGCTCTAGCTGACGCATCCGGACAGCAGTGTCTGCCTCCAACTCCAACTTCCTGATCTCCAGCTCCAGCTCCTGCTTCCTGATCTCCAGCTCCCTCCTGAGCTGAAAATCGCTCCTCCCTCTCACACTGGAGATGAGCCATACGCACTTTTACCCTAGCATCTAATTTAGACCCCGTAGGTGAGGATCCTGCCGAGAACAAGCCAAACTGAGGTGTGGTGAAAAGTTTTGCCTGTTCCGTAGCACTCTGAACACCAGGAGTAACACCAATGCGGCCTCCACCATGAGATACTGCTGCTACAGCCCCGGCCACCGTGCCAGGGGATTCCACTAAAGTAGGCCGACTCAAAACCCCCTGTTCAACTAGTCCAGTTAGCAAAGTAGCCTTGAGTTCACTTTTAACAAGAGCAGAGGAGACAGAAACGTGATAATGGTCAGCAACTAACCGCAAATCAACCTTCCTACAGCAGTCTAGCTGACCCACAGTAGGACTGGCCACAAACTGCTCCAAAACAAAAGCCATCCTTAGCAACGGCTACTTACAAATATATATTTTTTTTTTTTTTAATTATTATTATTATTTTTTTTACAAACTTCCCCAGATCCTGCCTACCAAACTTACCTAACTATCTTCTGGGGCGTGCCGGTCTCGAGGCGACTTTAAAGGCAAACATCAGCGGCCGAAACCCTGAATCGCCTGCCCCCAACAGGGAATAAATCCCCACCCAGGATTACCCCGAAAATAAAAAAGGCAAAATAAAAAATGAGTGCCTGAAGGAAGGACTGATTCAGCCCAGCTAGACACTCCCCTGTCTAAACTGAGGAAGTCAATGCTACCAAACAGACTAAACCACAAACAAATACTCACTCTTTTTCTGAAAGATTGGACGAGCCCCCATGTTACGTTCCCTTCTAAATCTAGGGGGTACAAAGGGAAGTAACAACACACAAGGATGACCAAGCACGACGAAAAGGAGAGAAAACCGATCTCTGAGTAACGAACAAGTCGTTTAATGAACACAACAGGAACACGGGCTCACCAGCCAACTTGCACAGAATAATACAGCATCAATATATATCACGGAGCTCCCCTCCGATCAATCGGCAAGACACAGGTCTGCACACATGCAGCCAGAGGAGGAAAAAAGGAGACCCCACTGCAGTCTTCCTCCGGTCCTATATGGAGGCCCTGATTTGCAATTAGGAGCACCTGGGGAGAGGCTGCACCTGGGGACAATCAGGCTGCACCTGGGGAGTCAGAGGGAGAGAGAGAAAAACACACACACGACCACACAAACACTACGGCACGTAACACTTCCCCCCCATAAAACCAAACAAGTGTTTGGTCACAGTTACCAACAACACTCATTACGTAGTTCACAAGCATACTATTGAATGCTTGGAAGCTGCCACCTGCTGCTTCCAAGCCACACACTCCGCCACTAAATGACCAGGGTCAAGACAATAGAAACACAATCTCTTAGTGTCGGGACCTGGGAGAGAAACAGAATGAGCACGTGTGACATGTCTGTTACGAGCCCTACAGTGAGGATAACTGCCCTGAGGATATACTTTACCCCCGGCTATATCATTACCCATTATGACATCCACACCGTCGACAGGAAATTTGGGGAGCACAGCAACTGGAAAGAAACCAGTAGCCAGTTCAGACTGGACATGGACATTATGAAGATGTGCGGGCACAGAACCCATTTCAATACCTCTCACCACCATATTCGCATCACAGGCAGACTCAGCACTCAGGGCCAGGGCACTGGCAAGGATGAATGACTGTGAGCCACCACTGTCTCGCAACACCGTGACCTGCCGCTGGTCCTCCACCTTTCCTGACAGAGAGACAAAAGGCAGTAGAGATGAACGGTTTCAAACACTCATCTGGCCCTTTGTTAACAGTGGCCCGTCCACTAGGACACACTGCTGTAACCAAACCCACCCCTTCTGGGCGCTTGCCATCCACTGTCTGCTTTCTCTTCCAAGCTGCACAGTCTGCTATCATATGACCTGGGTCAAGACAAAAATGACAAGCTCTGTTTATCCTGGGACCTAACAATGGAACACTGGCACAGGGAACGTAATTGTCAGGAGCTCTACGATAAGTGTCCCGCTGAGGAGGATCACGCTGAAAAAAAACGCTCTTGTGTATCAGCGCAAACTCGTCTGCCAGAGTGGCAGCCTGCTGAAGGGTAGTCACTTTCTGCTCAGTCAAATAGACTACCGTACGCTCCGGTACACAGTTTTTAAACTCCTCTAACATCATCAGCTCACACACTGAAGCAATGTCATCCGCTTTACACGCTCTACAAACCACCTGTCAAAGAGGACTTTCTTCTCCCTCGCGAAGTCCACGTACGTTTGGCCAGAATTTTTCTTCAGGCCGCGAAAACGCTGCCTGTAGGCCTCAGGCACAATCTCATATGCCCTGAGAATAGCACCTTTAACCTTCTCATACACCAAACTGTCCTCGACTGAAAGAGAAGAGCAAGCCTCTTGAGCCTTGCCGACTAGCTTGCACTGTAAAAGAGTAGCCCACACATTTTCTGGCCAGTGCAGAGCAGCAGCAATGCGCTCAAATGCACCAAAATAGACTTCCACCTCTGATTCACGAAACACAGGGACCAAAGAAATATGCCTGCTCACGTCAAAGGAGGCAGCAGGACCAGAAGGTGTAATTGCAGAATAACCCACCACAGCTGCTTGGAGCTCTAGCTAACGCATCCGGACAGCAGTGTCTGCCTCCAACTCCAACTTCCTGATCTCCAGCTCCAGCTCCTGCTTCCTGATCTCCAGCTCCCTCCTGAGCTGAAAATCGCTCCTCCCTCTCACACTGGAGATGAGCCATACGCACTTTTACCCTAGCATCTAATTTAGACCCCGTAGGTGAGGATCCTGCCGAGAACAAGCCAAACTGAGGTGTGGTGAAAAGTTTTGCCTGTTCCGTAGCACTCTGAACACCAGGAGTAACACCAATGCGGCCTCCACCATGAGATACTGCTGCTACAGCCCCGGCCACCGTGCCAGGGGATTCCACTAAAGTAGGCCGACTCAAAACCCCCTGTTCAACTAGTCCAGTTAGCAAAGTAGCCTTGAGTTCACTTTTAACAAGAGCAGAGGAGACAGAAACGTGATAATGGTCAGCAACTAACCGCAAATCAACCTTCCTACAGCAGTCTAGCTGACCCACAGTAGGACTGGCCACAAACTGCTCCAAAACAAAAGCCATCCTTAGCAACGGCTACTTACAAATATATATATTTTTTTTAATTATTATTATTATTTTTTTTACAAACTTCCCCAGATCCTGCCTACCAAACTTACCTAACTATCTTCTGGGGCGTGCCGGTCTCGAGGCGACTTTAAAGGCAAACATCAGCGGCCGAAACCCTGAATCGCCTGCCCCCAACAGGGAATAAATCCCCACCCAGGATTACCCCGAAAATAAAAAAGGCAAAATAAAAAATGAGTGCCTGAAGGAAGGACTGATTCAGCCCAGCTAGACACTCCCCTGTCTAAACTGAGGAAGTCAATGCTACCAAACAGACTAAACCACAAACAAATACTCACTCTTTTTCTGAAAGATTGGACGAGCCCCCATGTTACGTTCCCTTCTAAATCTAGGGGGTACAAAGGGAAGTAACAACACACAAGGATGACCAAGCACGACGAAAAGGAGAGAAAACCGATCTCTGAGTAACGAACAAGTCGTTTAATGAACACAACAGGAACACGGGCTCACCAGCCAACTTGCACAGAATAATACAGCATCAATATATATCACGGAGCTCCCCTCCGATCAATCGGCAAGACACAGGTCTGCACACATGCAGCCAGAGGAGGAAAAAAGGAGACCCCACTGCAGTCTTCCTCCGGTCCTATATGGAGGCCCTGATTTGCAATTAGGAGCACCTGGGGAGAGGCTGCACCTGGGGACAATCAGGCTGCACCTGGGGAGTCAGAGGGAGAGAGAGAAAAACACACACACGACCACACAAACACTACGGCACGTAACACTTCCCCCCCATAAAACCAAACAAGTGTTTGGTCACAGTTACCAACAACACTCATTACGTAGTTCACAAGCATACTATTGAATGCTTGGAAGCTGCCACCTGCTGCTTCCAAGCCACACACTCCGCCACTAAATGACCAGGGTCAAGACAATAGAAACACAATCTCTTAGTGTCGGGACCTGGGAGAGAAACAGAATGAGCACGTGTGACATGTCTGTTACGAGCCCTACAGTGAGGATAACTGCCCTGAGGATATACTTTACCCCCGGCTATATCATTACCCATTATGACATCCACACCGTCGACAGGAAATTTGGGGAGCACAGCAACTGGAAAGAAACCAGTAGCCAGTTCAGACTGGACATGGACATTATGAAGATGTGCGGGCACAGAACCCATTTCAATACCTCTCACCACCATATTCGCATCACAGGCAGACTCAGCACTCAGGGCCAGGGCACTGGCAAGGATGAATGACTGTGAGCCACCACTGTCTCGCAACACCGTGACCTGCCGCTGGTCCTCCACCTTTCCTGACAGAGAGACAAAGGCAGTAGAGATGAACGGTTTCAAACACTCATCTGGCCCTTTGTTAACAGTGGCCCGTCCACTAGGACACACTGCTGTAACCAAACCCACCCCTTCTGGGCGCTTGCCATCCACTGTCTGCTTTCTCTTCCAAGCTGCACAGTCTGCTATCATATGACCTGGGTCAAGACAAAAATGACAAGCTCTGTTTATCCTGGGACCTAACAATGGAACACTGGCACAGGGAACGTAATTGTCAGGAGCTCTACGATAAGTGTCCCGCTGAGGAGGATCACGCTGAAAAAAAACGCTCTTGTGTATCAGCGCAAACTCGTCTGCCAGAGTGGCAGCCTGCTGAAGGGTAGTCACTTTCTGCTCAGTCAAATAGACTACCGTACGCTCCGGTACACAGTTTTTAAACTCCTCTAACATCATCAGCTCACACACTGAAGCAATGTCATCCGCTTTACACGCTCTACACCACCTGTCAAAGAGGACTTTCTTCTCCCTCGCGAAGTCCACGTACGTTTGGCCAGAATTTTTCTTCAGGCCGCGAAAACGCTGCCTGTAGGCCTCAGGCACAATCTCATATGCCCTGAGAATAGCACCTTTAACCTTCTCATACACCAAACTGTCCTCGACTGAAAGAGAAGAGCAAGCCTCTTGAGCCTTGCCGACTAGCTTGCACTGTAAAAGAGTAGCCCACACATTTTCTGGCCAGTGCAGAGCAGCAGCAATGCGCTCAAATGCACCAAAATAGACTTCCACCTCTGATTCACGAAACACAGGGACCAAAGAAATATGCCTGCTCACGTCAAAGGAGGCAGCAGGACCAGAAGGTGTAATTGCAGAATAACCCACCACAGCTGCTTGGAGCTCTAGCTAACGCATCCGGACAGCAGTGTCTGCCTCCAACTCCAACTTCCTGATCTCCAGCTCCAGCTCCTGCTTCCTGATCTCCAGCTCCCTCCTGAGCTGAAAATCGCTCCTCCCTCTCACACTGGAGATGAGCCATACGCACTTTTACCCTAGCATCTAATTTAGACCCCGTAGGTGAGGATCCTGCCGAGAACAAGCCAAACTGAGGTGTGGTGAAAAGTTTTGCCTGTTCCGTAGCACTCTGAACACCAGGAGTAACACCAATGCGGCCTCCACCATGAGATACTGCTGCTACAGCCCCGGCCACCGTGCCAGGGGATTCCACTAAAGTAGGCCGACTCAAAACCCCCTGTTCAACTAGTCCAGTTAGCAAAGTAGCCTTGAGTTCACTTTTAACAAGAGCAGAGGAGACAGAAACGTGATAATGGTCAGCAACTAACCGCAAATCAACCTTCCTACAGCAGTCTAGCTGACCCACAGTAGGACTGGCCACAAACTGCTCCAAAACAAAAGCCATCCTTAGCAACGGCTACTTACAAATATATATATATTTTTTTATTATTATTATTTTTTTTTTTTTTTTTACAAACTTCCCCAGATCCTGCCTACCAAACTTACCTAACTATCTTCTGGGGCGTGCCGGGCTCGAGGCGACTTTAAAGGCAAACATCAGCGGCCGAAACCCTGAATCGCCTGCCCCCAACAGGGAATAAATCCCCACCCAGGATTACCCCGAAAATAAAAAAGGCAAAATAAAAAATGAGTGCCTGAAGGAAGGACTGATTCAGCCCAGCTAGACACTCCCCTGTCTAAACTGAGGAAGTCAATGCTACCAAACACACTAAACCACAAACAAATACTCACTCTTTTTCTGAAAGATTGGACTAGCCCCCATGTTACGTTCCCTTCTAAATCTAGGGGGTACAAAGGGAAGTAACAACACACAAGGATGACCAAGCACGACGAAAAGGAGAGAAAACCGATCTCTGAGTAACGAACAAGTCGTTTAATGAACACAACAGGAACACGGGCTCACCAGCCAACTTGCACAGAATAATACAGCATCAATATATATCACGGAGCTCCCCTCCTATCAATCGGCAAGACACAGGTCTGCACACATGCAGCCAGAGGAGGAAAAAAGGAGACCCGACTGCAGTCTTCCTCCGGTCCTATATGGAGGCCCTGATTTGCAATTAGGAGCACCTGGGGAGAGGCTGCACCTGGGGACAATCAGGCTGCACCTGGGGAGTCAGAGGGAGAGAGAGAAAAACACACACACGACCACACAAACACTACGGCACGTAACAATTCCATACACAACATCTTTCGGAAGTCTGTCATCCTGGGAGATGGATCCCTCCTCTGTTGCTACCCAGAGGTTTCTTCAGGAGAAAGCAAAACACCCACGAGGGGATGAGGAAATGGAAGAATGGCTCACCAGCGTTCCCCTTATGGCTGATGAGCCCGCTCTTTTGGCATCTCGGGACACCCCGCGATGTAATGATCCCCTTGTCCGCAGTAGTTGCACAACCTCAGACGGAACCTGCGTTGGCGCTCTGCTTCAGTCAACTTCATCCGACCAATCTGCATGGGCTCCTCCTGGTGAGGCGTGGGTTGAGATGCTGGCGAGAACGGCAAACGAACACTGGCGGGCTCCGGAGGTGGGCGAGGAACAGCTGGTGACACACAGGAAAGGGGGGAAGGGAAGAAGGCCCTCTGCTTGACTGACCTCTCCCTACGTCTCTCCCTCAACCGGTTATCTAGACAAATAGCCAGACTAATTAACTCCTCTAAGTCGGAAGTCTCCGTCCCTAGCGGCTAATTCGTCCTTGATTTCGTCCGCCAACCCTCTTAAAAACACACTCTGTAAAGCCGCTTGGTCCCAAGTACACTCTGCAGCTAGGGCATATTGGGAAACTGAGTCTCTTCCCTGACGGAGAGAGAGAAGCTGGCTGCCTGCCTCCTTACCCCTAACAGGGTGGTCAAACACCTTACGCAGCTCTCCGGAGAAAGCATTATAATCTGAACACAGGTAAGGCTTGTTAGAAGAAACTGCCAGCGACCAAGCGGAGGCTCTCTCAGAAAGAAGGCTCATAACAAAAGCTACTCTAGACTGATCAGAGGCATATGTAACTGGCTGCTGACTGAAAACTAATGAGCACTGATGAAGGAATTGGCTGCATGTCCCTGGATTACCTGAATACCTAGCGGGGATGGGAATATGTGGCTCCCGGAGCCCTGGACTCAGTGTTGCTGGATGAGCAGACGGTGAAACGGGAGAGGGAGCTGGAGGGAATGGAACAGGATCTTGGGTAAGCCGGGTCGCCACGTCTTCCATGCGGCCGCTCAGCTGAATCATACCCGTCGTGAGTTGGTCAAGTTTTTCATTCAAGCTTCTCAGGACGGACTCGTGCTGACCCACGAGCGCCCCCTGTGAGGACAGGGCCTACCTAAAAAAATCAGTCTCTGCCGGGTCCATGTTTTTTAGGGCCAGATAATTCTGTTGGGGCTGGGTCAAAAGTTCAGGACCTACAATGGCAGAGACCAGATGGATTCAGTCTTTTAACAAAGTTTAATAAAGGAAAAAAGGAGCAACTAAAAAACAATCCACAAAATGAAGGTGGATCTAGTTCACACCGGTGGCGGCGGCAGGACTCAGGCTGGCTCGAGCAGACACTGGAAAAACAGAGGAAAAAACAAGGTTACTCTTCAACAAAAACAGCAAGAGAAAATCACACTAAGCTAGGATACTACAACGTTCAGCTCTACCGAGTGAGACGGAATTATCTGGCACTGGAGTGTGAACATGACCAGGGTTTTATGGAGGAGTTGATTAGATGAGTACAGATGCTCCTCATTGTGAACCAGCTGAGCCTTCTAAAGATCACCACGAGAGAGAGAGAGAGAGAGAGAGAGAGAGAGAGAGAGAGCG